>NC_137438.1:27244250-27434250 GCF_964374335.1 Astatotilapia calliptera
CTGCCTTTACTCCACAGAAAGGCAGACACAAAGAAGTGTAACAAAAATGTGACAAAAAGCGTGCACATGCGAGCGCAATCCCACACAGAGGCGTGTGCCTGCTGATGTTCAAATGCAATCACAAATTTTTTCTGCTAAGGTGGTGAGTAATTGCAGTCAAGCCATACAGGTTTGTCTGAGTGAATGAATAATTTATAAAGGCAACACGGTAGTTCTCTCTCCTCTCCTTTCTCTGCATAATAATGAAGGGAAATCCCTGTGGTGGAAGCTCCTGCTGCATGGAGATGTAACTAACACAGGGCAAAAGTTTACGACACGTGCACGCACACGCGCTCGCAAAGATGCACATTAAAGGGAGGAAGCTTTCGAGAGAACCGCGTGTTGGCGAGCTGAGTTATTAAACAAACGTCATTCACTATCAGTTAAAAGCACAGAAGCCTCTTACCACAGATATATTGGCGTTTTTGACAGGAGTTTTAAAGGATATTTTCTTTCACGATTGGTTGAAAAAGGTAAAAATACCTGCTGATAATCCATCTTCAGTGTTTACTTAGCGTCCCACTTAGTCAAGCAGATCAGGAACTGCAAGCTTGAATTTATGATTTTGAATTTTGCAAAGAAATTTTACAGAAAGTTTGGTGATACTAAAGCAGACTTCTCATTTCTGGACTGTTGATTTTGTCCTGTAAAATGACAGCTGCTGGTAGCAGGTTTAAACAACTAATAGGACATTTTAAATTTGTGCCTTGTTTTAAGGAAGAAACTTGTAAAGCAATCCAAAGTACAAGTATTATTACATCTTGATGCATTCTCAATCATCCACGAAAGTAAATCTCCAAAAAGTTGATTCTGTTCATCTGGACGTAGCGTTTTGTGGGAGAAACGTTTCGTCACTCATCCAAGTGACTTCTTCTGTCTCAGCTGACTGCAGGTTTCCCCAATCTTATAAACAGTACATTTGCATAATGACTGAAACCAGCCCACTGAAGGAACAATGGGCTGGGAGGTCCGTTCCTTAATCTTAATTATGCAAATTCTCATGACCATTGATCAACAACCACTAAAAGCTGACGTGTACCGTAAACCTACGCATATGGATCAGTATTTAAGGTTTGACTCTCATCATCCACTGGAGCACAAACTGGGTGTCATCAGGACGCTACAATACAGAGCGAACACCATCCCCACTGACACAGCGGCCAGAGAGGCAGAAGAACAGCACATCAAGAAGGCCCTGAGTAAATGTGGTTATCCCAGCTGGACTTTTGTCAAAGCTGGAAAGACACCTAAAGAAAGCTCCAGCCGATCCAGGAGAGAAGGACAACCGCTGCCCAAGCGAAAACCTGTAGTGATCCCATATGTGTCAGGAGTATCGGAGCAGTTGAGACGCATTTTTTCTAAACACCGGGTCTCTGTGGCTTTTAAACCCCAAAACACGCTGCGCCAAAAACTGGTCCACCTCAAGGATCGGGTCCCCCGACACAAACAGAGTAACATAGTGTACGCCAGGGGTAGGCAACTCCCAGGCCTCGAGTGCCGGTGTCCTGCAGGTTTTAGATCCCAGCCTAGGTCAACACACCTGAATCAAATGATTAGTTCATTACCAGGCCTCTGGAGAACTTCAAGAAATGCTGAGGAGTCATTTAGCCCTTTAAATCAGCTGTGATGGATCATGGACACATCTAAAACCTCCAGGACACCGGCACTCGAGGCCTGGAGTTGCCTACCCCTGGTGTACGCTGTTAAGTGCCAGGAGGATTGATAAGATGTATACATCGGGGAAACCAAACAACCTCTGGCGAAGCGGATGGCACAACGCAGAAGAGCCACCTCGTCAGGCCAGGACTCTGCAGTCTATTTACACCTACAGGCCAGTGGACACTCTTTCAAGCATGAGGATGTACACAACCTGGACAGGGAGGAACGCTGGTTTGAGAGCAGAGTCAAGGAGGCAATTTACGTGAAAAGGGAAAGACCATCTCTGAATCGAGGAGGGGGCCTAAGGGTACATCTTTCACCATCTTACAATGCTGTGATTGCAGCCATTCCCCAACTCTCTGTGAATGGTACTCATGACCATTGATCAGTGGTCTTTGATCAGTGGGTTTTGGTCAGTGGTTGTTGATCAATGGTCATGAGAATTTGCATAATTAAGATTAAGGAACTGACCTCCCAGCCCATTGTTCCTTCAGTGGGCTGGTTTCAGTCATTATGCAAATGTACTGTTTATAAGGTTGGGGAAACCTGCAGTCAGCTGAGACTGAAGAAGTCACTTGGATGAGTGACGAAACGTTTCTCCCACAAAACGCTACGTCCAGATGAACAGAATCAACCTTTTGGAAAGTATTATCACACTTTAAGTCATAGGCTTGTTCTGGACAGCATCACTAACTCATCGTCAAGCATCCTCTCCAGTTGATGATCCAATGACGAGTGGATGATGTGAAACCAAGGTGCATGATTGGATGGGGCATGAGTGTTTCTGCAGACTGGGTCTATTAATATTTCACAAACTAGTGATCTACTGCGATTTTCCCACTCAATCATCTGTAGGGTTTACAGAGAAAAGACCTGTATGTGCTGTGATATGCAAAGCCTTGTTTTAAATGACCACACCCAACCACACAAGCCTGATGTGCGCTAATTCTGGATGACAAATAATATAATTGCTTTATTTATTAATAAAAGGTCCAAGGTGGCTGCTCTGGATTTTAATCCTGCTAACATGGCTACAAAATGAAGCAAGGCCTTCCTTTGACCTTCGCTTTGAAATTCGTGTTTGGTGCAATTTAGCTTTTAGCAGGTGTAAGAAGGTGACAAGTGGCCTAGTTTTTATATGTTTGCTGTTTTTGTCATTAACGTGTGGCTGTGTTTTTTGTGGGCAGGTGGTGCGCATGTTGGTGAGTGCCCACCCCAATCTCATGACCAGTCACACTCGGCTACACACTCCGCTTCACCTGGCTGCCCGCAACGGACACCACAGCACCATCCAGACTCTGCTTGAGGCCGGCATGGACGTAAACTGCGTGGTAAGAAGGCACCACCACATTCCTTTTTAAACTTAATCTCCCGAATTCTTCTTTTGAATCTATGTGCTTCCTTCATCTGATCAGAGAGCATATACTGTATGTATATTTATGTGTTACATGGGTCCTATGGTTTGGTGGTGGGGAAGGATGTATAATTAATTGGGAGAACAGACTGTAAGAGAGAAAGAAATAAGAAGAAAGAGGACAGGGTGTTCCAGAGAGGGCCCTCCTTTTACACACCTCTTTATATTTTCATTAGAGGAAAGGGAAACGCGGTGTCGGTTACAATATGTGGAGCTTCATTACTGCTCGGTTTCTGATGCGATGTTTGGACCTCTCCGCTCTTCTCACCTTTATATTTTGTCTTTTTGTGTATTCTGAATTGTCTGGGCGATTCAAATACAACTTAGTCCCGACCCTTTCTGGACCATTTGCTTTTGTGAAGTCTTGTCAAAATGCAGCCACGCTTTGCTGATTTCTTGAGCACTGTTGTCTTTCTCTGGAGAAAAGCTGAACTGTTTGACTTTGATCACTTGTCTTAAATGTAGAAATATAGCCCTTTACTGTGTTAACGGTTCTCTTTGGACTTATTACTGGATTGCTCACACCACAAGCTTTATTTTGACCCGGCACAGAAGAACATCACAGCTGATCATTGGCTTAGTGGGCTTATTCGTTTTTTATCTGGACAGATCATCAATGTGTACCAATAATGGCGCTATTATTTCAAAATATAAAACCGCTTGTGATTGTTTGTTCATTCATTGTCCAACTATAGATCCATGCATCTTAACTACTTATCCAAGAGCCTGTCCCAGCTGTCAGCTGTTCTCATGTGGCAACAGTGCTAACTGCTGCAGCTACCTGCTGACCAACTATAGATACTTTTCACATCTCACAGCTTGTTATAAGGTCATCACTCATTATATGCTGGCTTTGGGGTTTTGGTGTCTAATGTGCAAGCCATTGTGACAGAAGTTGTGTAGTTTAGAACCAGGTTAAATTCATTATTCATTAAAACAGCTGGTAAACAGTTGTATTTGTTCTGAAGTCCTGCAAAGTCAGCATTAATCGGATTGTTTTTTGACGAGAGAATGTGGACTGAAGACAAGGCTTAGGATTTATGACTTGTTCTATGTTCCAAGCTTATGGATGACTAAAAGAATGAGATTACGCATACTTTGCAGCTAAAGTTCATTTCCCTTTTACAATTTGTAGTTTAGAACAAGGCTTATGAAATTTTTGGCAGAGATTACACTAACCAGGAGTTGCTCTTTTGTATGGAAAGGAGCCAGCTGAGGTGGTTCGGGCAGCAGCTCAGGAGGCCTCTTGAGTACCTTTTGGAGTCTTTCCAGGTGTGGCCAGCTGTTAAGAGACCCCAGGGTAGACCCAGAACTTACTGCATGCGCTGTATCTTAAATGGCATGGAGGTCTTTGGATGCCTGAGGAGGAGTACTGATGCTTATTCTGCTGCCAATATCACCTGATCGGAGATAAACGTCAGACACTGTATGGATATAATTTACTGGGATTAGCCACTTTTAAGTCCATATTTTGTATTTCTATATTTTATTAAACAAATTAACTTTTTTTTAATTGAACATTTTCACCAGAAATATTACTTCACTGCAAACAATGTCCAGGTACGAGCTTTTAAACAAGACAGAGGTCTAAACAGCTATGTGAAATTCATTTTACATTAAATGGCATATAGAGCCCACTTTGATTTTACGTAGGCTGTACTAGTGAAATGCCACTTTTCTGTCAGTATCAGTAACTACACATTTAATCCCTGAGGTGTCTTAAAATAAGAAAGAAATGCACAATTTCAATAATACATCTATACATGAAAAAGAAATGCTGATTTACTAAATAATTGCAACGATAAAACTGAAAGTTTTTATTTAAAAAGGCTCAAAATTCTGTTTTACAGTGTTGGACGTTGTTGTTTCACGCTTCTTTACTGGAGTTGGTTTTGTTGGATTGAAGAATCGAAGCCGAAAAGCAGCTCCAGGAGTTTCAGAGCTCAGTCAGAATCTAAAGCCCCCTAAAGCTGCTGATTCTTAATCAAGGGACATTTCTGCTTAGAAGCTATAGAAACAGGGATTGATCAGAGTTTGTACACATATGCGACAAAACAATCCTTCAAAGCCTTTATAGGAAATTTCCTTCAGTGCCCCAGAAGCTTTTATGGATCTAAAACGTGTAGCTGTTGCTATGTGGATCTGAGAGACTCTAGAAGTTAACTTCTGCTGGTGCCAAAATCTGATTTGACTCTATTATCATTCACTGCTGAGACATATGGCGTAACAGATGCTACGTTCTCCCTTTTTTTTTTTTTTTTTGGCTGTGTAAAGTACAGTTTATATACAGTATAAATAGCATGTGGATGGAGGAGGGTCTGTGACTACAAGACAAATATGAGCTTTTTTGCCGTACTGTGACAGCGTCCATTAGAATGCGTAGCAAAGAAGAATTTGATGGGCACGGACGTGGATGTGTGTCTGTGTGGATTCCATATCTGGAAGGATGAAAACAGTTTGACCTCTTGGATATGAGAATCACTGTGAGGCTCTCACAGTGAGGATATGCATGACTCAGTGGCACTGCACCTATCTTCTCTGCCTTCTGTCCTTGTTACACGCTGCGGTGTCTGTTTATGCCCGAATGTGTGCATGCCTGCTCAGATCTGAAGAGCAGGGCTGTGTTTCTCTGCAGGGATTTGGCCTGAGGCTCCATGTGTCTAGAGCAGATGAACACTACACGCCTTTGATTTGCCTCATCTCTCTTCACACGTCTGCAAATCCTCCGCTCTCCCCTTTTCTTACTTTTCCTCTCTACCTACTGATCAAGAGCGCTGCAAGTCTGATATCTCAAATCGTCTCCTTAGTTTACCCTTGACTTTTGCTCCGCTCGTGTCTGTTGCTGAAAATAATGCATAGAGGCATCGAGTTCTCTTTTGCTCTATTAGCTATCATTATCATACGTTGGATGAGAGTAGCTGTTGCACACTTGGCGAGTAAAATTGGCTCTTTGGTTGGTTAAACTTGATAGTCAATTAGAGTGAGCCTACACATGTCACCTGACCTGGAACGGGTCAAACACTGCTCGACTGTAATGGTAGGCATTTCTGTTAAATTGGGTTTTCATTTAATCTCCGTGTTGCACGGTAATTGGACTCTCCTGGTTTTACTCATAGACTGCACGTAAAAGATGGATATAGCAATAATGATTCCACAGCATTGGCTACACTTTTCGGACCTTACTCCCTTTAATATACAGTTTTTGCTTTTGTAAAAGCCCCATGTGGCTGTTTGCATTTGATGTTCAGTTGCAATAACATCAGGTAAACAAGCAGACTTAATGGCTTCCCTGAAGAGCAAAGGCTTTTTTAATGCCACTTAGGTGAGAAACACAGCGAGTGTCGAGTTGTCCTCTTTTCCCCACCTGCTTTCCGCTCTTCTCCATTCCCCCTCCTCTTGCCTCGCTCGTTCTTTCTCTCTGTATTTTCTGCAAGGCCGCACTGTCAGAACTGTACTATAATGTTGACGGTGCAGAGTGGATGCTGTGGGTGACTCACAGATGGCATTCCAAGAATGGAAAGCAAATTGTGCGTGTGTGTGTGTGTGTGTGTGTGTGTGTGTGTGTGTGTGTGTGTGTGTGTGTAAAAGAGAGAGTGTGTGTGTACAGGTCAGTAATTGGAGTCATGCCATATAGGTCTGTGTGAGCGAGGATGAATAATTTATACATGCAGCGCACTTTCTCTCTTTTCTCCTCTCTTTTTCTCTTGCTCTCACACACTCTTTCATCCTCTGTCTGTTCCCATAATAATGAGGGGAAATCCCTACAGTATGGAGGAACGTGCCACTGAGTGACCTATAGCCAACACAGGGCAAAAGTTTAGTATAGATACACACATCTTTGTTCACAAACACAGCTGACTGCTATTTCCAACACTGTCTTGCACAAAAATATGCTTTAGGTCATTATTGCCTGCAGTGCAGCTGTTTTGATTAATATAGAGTCCTATTTTTTTGTCAAGCATAAGTAAGAGGGATGATGTGAGCATTCACATTCAGACATTTACCTCGTCGTCCCATCATGAGCAGTGAGTGCTACATTTCTGCGTGCTGTCGTTAAACCGATTCATCTGCCTTTCAATTCCAGGAAACTCGGAGTAAGAACTGCCTTCCTTGATTCCTCATGACATCACTGCATAATCGCTATGGGAAACAGGACAGGAAGTGGTAAAGGAGGTTCAGGAGGGCAAGATGTGTGTACTAGAATAGGGGGTGGATCTCTTCCTGAGATACAACCTCCGCTTTCATGCATGAGGGCAGCAGAGATTTTGTTTTGCAGGGGAGACATCCACATTGTGATAAACTCGCAGGCGCTACAAATTTGACATTTCGTCTGTTTCCACTTTGGATTCACACCTGCGGGATTTTTCCGAGGGATCTGGGCCTTTGACCTTTTTAACTTTCAAAAGACAGAGGAGCTGTCGCATATGGCGTTATAGCTTCATTTTGCCATCAATCCCTTCTCTGTGGCGATAACACCTTTGTGTCAGGGGAAACAGAAAAAGTTGAGTATTCCTGCAGAAGACGATCACACTGATGTGGTGTAGTGTTGCGTCGAGCAGAATTTCCTGGCAGTGTCGGCTGTCGTCCAGATAATTTGTCTTCATTACGGCTGGGACTTCTATTCAGTCCAGGGTTTCATCTGTGTTGTCAGGAAGCCAGCTATGAAGGATGCAACGTGTTCAGCATGTGTGTGTGTGTGTGTGTGTGTGTGTGGCTGCGAGTGTGAAACACGTGTCTTTGTGTATGTTGAAGTCCTTAGTATCCTCGATGGGCTCTATTGCTTCCAGCAACACAGATTAGTATGTTTAATGTTCCAGAAAGACCTTCAGGATCATGATGTCCTGTTAAGCTATATAGCAGTAACTTCATCAAAGTAAAACTAGTTACAGCGTTTCCCTTATATATATACACGTTGTGTTTTTGGCTTTATTAGCGGGGTGTGTGTGTGTGTGTGTATAAGTCTTCCCAGCTGCACCTAATAGTCCTTGCTGAGGTAGGCATAGCAGTAGCAGTTCATTACCTCCTGTTGGTTCTGGTTGGAGTGGCCCTCCAGCTTGCTGCTCATCTCAAGTGCAGAATGAGTCAACTGGACTGCAGGATGTGAGTCTCAAGTAGCTGAATGATGATTAACATAGTAATAGCATCCCTACCTATTGACCTGATCTATTTTTGTAGCTTATTTTTGCTAATTATTCTGATTGTATGGAAACAATTGACTGAAGCAGAAATACAGTGGACAAATTCACTGCGCGCTATTTGGTAGAGTCCGACCAACATAGGACCTTTTTAGGACAATTTATAGATCTGACTTTTTAGTCATAGTCCTTTGACTAAAAAGTTATTTCGTTTTAGTTAGAATTTAGACTAAATATTATAAGATTATAGTAGAATAAAGTGTAAAAGGTTGTTGTTTTATTACCCTTGAGAGTTACTCAACGTGGTTTACAAAGCATCCTGTTTTCCTTGGTATCAAATGTAAAACTTGTCCACATATAGCCACGCTTCGCTTCCTCCCAAGCACTGACAATTTGTCGCTTTTTCATGAGAAGCATGGAGGATGGAGCTAGTTGTACTGTACGTGTGTTTGCAACAGCAGAGTGCCTTAATAAATGCCATTACTGATATATTAACAAGTACCAAATATTGGCCAATAATATCGGCCCAGTACTGGCCCTCCAATAAATTTTAACTTTAGGTTATTTAAAATAGATTTGACTTTAGTTAAATAAAAAAATCTGTTGGGTTTTGTCAGGAAGGGAATCTGTTATAAAAAGACCCTGTGTGGATGTACTCTAGTGTCTGGCATGTTGATAGTGAATATTGGGTCTTGTTGGCTGTGGGGTGGAGCATTAGTGGAGGAGGCTTTAAGTGCTCGATGGAACTGTTTGGAGGTTGTTTGTTCTTAAGCTGCTTACTCTGCTTACTCTGCTTACTCTGCCCGCTGGTATGGAAAACATTCCGATGTGTGTGTTTCCACATCCTAGGATATCAGTCATTAGCATCAGCAAAGGATGCTGTAACATAAAAATTCTACACCTTTAAGTCTAGCTATTTTGGTCCTGTTCACCCTCAGGCTGTGTGATTAAACAGCTGTTCTTTATGTTGTTGCACTTTTTAAATGTATCCTTGTCAGAATAATCGTCTCTCTCATCACTGCTGATACGGGATGAGACACTTACTGGCACCATCCCCGTGCTGGTTTCAGTGTGTTGCATCATATCTGTAATATCTCTATTAGTTGGACTGGAGGCTGATACGGGCCAGCGTAGGGTGAGGTGAAAGTGGGACGTTTCCACACAGGCGCCTGCTGCTTGTGTAATGGTTTGAAATCGCTGTGGCCTCGCACTGTTTGGAGGCGAGGGAATGTAACTTGTTTTAATCTCTCTGAATCTCTTTCATTTAACTGCCAGCGAGGGGGGGAAAAAAAAGATTGTATCAAATCAAAATATTGCCTTTTTGCTCCCTTTTAATCCCAGTTCCCTTTCCTTTCTTTTTTTAACGCCTCTTGTGCTTTCTGGTTTTGATGTCTATTTTTGTCTCCACTTTGAATTGTTAAAGTGACTTAATATTAATACACAAATGCTATCTCTGTCTCTTGTAGACCGAGAATGGCAGTGCCCTCCATGAGGCAGCTCTCTTTGGGAAGATGGATGTTGTTCGCCTTCTGCTTGACTCAGGTGGGTCTATAAATATACCCCGGCTAAACAAAAACTGTGCGTGTTTCCTTATATGTGTGTTTCCCTTGTTTCTCCCTCTTTTTTTCTTTTCTTTTTTTTTTCAACCTGTGGCTAGATGTTTGGAATTTTGTTTTGTTGTGTTTTCCCTCTCCTTCCCTAAATTGTGAGTCAGTTTGCCCTCAGGTGAACTCCAAACATCTGTTTGCTAAATTCTTCCTCACTTCAAGCTTTGTTATTGTTTTGGCCAGTTTCTCTGCAACTGCATAATTAGGATGTGTTGTCTTATGTCATCTTATGCAATGACTGAAAAAGATTCCCGAAGGTAGAACAGCTCCTGTCTTAACTAGTAGCTCAAAGTCATGTGGGTATAGTTAGTACTTTTACTAAAACAGCCTGGACACTGTTGTCCTTTTGACATCATTGCCATCCTCCACCTACTTTCCTTCAGCACTTCCTGTTTCCTACAGGATTTCCTCTGGGTGGCCATGTTCCTTTTGCCTTGATTTTATTAACATCCTGGATCAAAGCAGGGCTGTACTTGTCAGAGTCACTGAGCTCTAACCCGATATAGCTAAAAATATTGCCTGTCGGTAGGTGGGTTTACTGTAGAGGTGTAGGATGGGCCTCAATGCCTACGCGTAGAGAATGGCTTGTTGGTGTAACTGCTTTATCAAGTAAGCATCAGTCATTTTTTTGACCAAAGAAATAACCTTTAGTATCACAGAAAAGGATCATGTGACATTCAAGTTGAGTAGGTAAATGTGGTTATTTCTGTACTTTCTCTGAGCATTGCAACGTCTGAGCTTGGCGGGGCCTCCAGTCATTAGAGTGTCTGCTACTTTCTGGTCTGCTATTTACTGACCGCTCAAATAAAGGCTAAAAAGGCTAAAAATAGAAAGTTAAGAACAACTAAATAAAAACTGAATGCTACTAAACAGTAAGCTAAGTTTAGCACAACTCTGGGACATGAAGAGCATTAAACAACAAGCCGTTATTATTATAATACATTTTTCTTTTAAACACATTTGTTATTTTCGATAAATAAAAAAGCCAGGGAAGCTGTTTTTTTTACATCTACAGTTCCTTGAAGCACTAATCACATTACAGACTTCATTTATAAATGTACAAACCACATGAGAAATAAGGAGGAAAAAGGAGGGAAAATAAAAACCTGAAATGCTAACTTAGGTGTAAATGTCCTTTTATTACAGTTTGATACATTTCTGATGGTACCCAGCAGAACGATTGGAATGACATTTATTTTCACATATGGCCTATTTGATATTGTGCATCAGTCTTTGAATGCAGTCTTTTTATGTGTCATTGTCTGAGATTGTGACTTAGCATTGCAAGAATGTGTATGTGTGAGACTAATTTGCATTCATCTACAAAACATTTGGGTTATAATCTTGGAAAAAATGCTCCCTGGTGTTTCTGACTGAGTGGTGTGTTTACAGATCTGACTTCATATTTATTTTTGTATACTGCGCTTGAATGTGTTTAGTTCTGTGTATCTGCGGTGAAGGTGAATTATCATGAGCAAGCCTGAGTAGGTCCTGTATTGTTAGACTAAGTAATGGGTGTTGACTTTTCCCCCTCTTTTTCTTGTATTTTATGCACGTTTTCTTGGGTGTGTTTGTGTGTCAGGGATCGACACCAATCTAAGAGACAGCCAAGGAAGAACGGCTCTGGAGATTCTGAGGGATCATCCCGCACCAAAATCCCAGCAGATCACTGCTCTCATCCAAGGTAAAGACGCACACACTTTTGATTTAGATGAATTGAGAAAGTGGGGCATTTCAGGTGTAAGAATCTTATATAAGTTCACTAAATATATAACAACAAAAAGAAAGATTTAACAGTTCACCAGCGACAATGGAAGCTCCTGTATGTGTTTAGTTTGAATGCACTGTTACTGTTAGCCTTGACTTATTTTCTTTGTCTCACTGGTTTAGCTGGATTTTAAATAAGATTGTTATCAATAAGATTCTGGAAGTTTCAGTGGATAAATAGCACTATGGTATTTCTGATGACTACTGTGCAATAAATCCATATCTAAACCACTTAAGAACCCTTATAATAGATGTTCTCCAGCAGTGTATAAATGAATACTAATATCGACACACATTGTGAAGGAGCAGCAAGACCTTGGCATGCCATAAAAGGTCAGACTTACATCTTCATATTGGATTTTGTTGCTTTGCTATTTAATAGTAGTTTCAAACATCCCAACTTGTCAAAGCAGGAAAATCCCTTGTTAAAATCCTTAATGATGGTTGAATTTGGAAAAGGCTCAGCTAACTGGAATGCAACAATCATCCCAGGCATCAGTTTCATTTTTGCTTTTCTTGCTTTGATGAGTTAAAAAAATTATCTGCTTTGACAAGAGTTTCTACTCTTGTGAAGTTTAGAACCACGAGCTATGATGAGTGAAGTAAATGATGCCTTTCTTTGTGGACTTTTTGCCCTTGTGCTGTAGTTTCCGTCCTAAGAAATACAAGAAATGCATATTTATGGTGGCTGATGTGGTCGATGATCTGTCCTTGGTGTACTCTGCCTTTGATAGTTTCAAAATAAAAGTGGGAGTGCTAGGAAAAAGCATCTGCTCCCTATCAGATTTATACTATTTTTCATACTTTCATACTTTTTTTCACGTTTCAGATCATCAGACAAATTTTAATATTGAATAAAGATAACCGAAGTAACCCTTGTTAAATCATTAAATAAGTGGCCCAATTACTGCCAGACAGTGGACCAATGAGACAAAAGTTGAACATTTAGGAAGGTTTGGGTCCCGTTACATTTGGCATAAAGCTGACGCAACATTTCATATAAAGAACATCACACCAATAGTCAAACATGGTGGCAGTAGTGTGATGATTCAGGGCTGCTTCAGGGCGACTTGCTATAATCGATGGAACCATGAATTATACTCATGAAGGAGAAAATCCAGCCACCAGTTCATGTCCTGAAGACGGTTTTGGAATTGCCTTTGCAAAGTCCGAACTGATCCCAATAAGATGATTTGACATGCTGTCCATGCTGGACAAAGATAACCAATTTACTCAGGTTATCTTTGTCTAATACAAAAATGTCTTTGATCTGAAACATGTAACTGAAGGTTCTCAGTCATCCACGTCATAGTAGTCTAAGGAGCTTGGAAAGAAAAACGTCTGGACTTCTTTAAGTTTCGTGAAAACCTTTCACCCCTCATCCGAGACGCTTCTTCAGCTCTAAGTGCAAATGGTGGAGAGTGATGAATATGCAATACACCTATACACTTCTCTAAATATGGCAACTGTTTCTGTGATAACACTAAACTCAGGAATTGCAAATGGGTGAAGTCAAGGTAATATTAATGTTTTTAATACGCAGTTTATAGTCTATGTTTAGGAGTTTTCAAAATGATTGTGGCTGGAGGAGTACTGCAGTTATATCCAGGTATACTGTAATTTATGGCCCAAAAAGAAAAAAGCATATTGTCATTTTCAGTGTCTTCACTTTATTCCACCTGCTATTAAGAACCCTGTTTTGGCTCTTGTCCTGCTGCAGTGGGTTTTGTGTGCAACCAATGCTTGTTTGTGTGAGTTTGCGCCGCAGTCCCCGCGGACCCAAAGATTCTCCATATTGCACCTTCTAAAGACAGTTTTATCCTGAAGTGATTATGAGGTTCAGTTTGAACGCTCTAATCTGTGGCTTGGAGGCCTTCGCTATCTGTCATTGTGTAGTCTGTGGGTGTACGTTAGGCGTGTTGTTGCGCATGATTTAAAGAGAGTGAGATAAAGACAGACAGGATTGGAGGGATAGGCGAACGAGGAGAGCCTAAATTAACCGCTAAACAGTCTTAACTAGGAGACAAAGATAGAAAGGGGAGCAGAGACTGAGCCCCAGGAATGTAACAAATCGTCCACGGTTAGAAAATAACAGACAGAAAGCTGACATTAAACCAGGGAACGCACAGCGATGCAAAGGGCAGAACAATTTAGATGTAATTAGTGATTCAAGTTTCCTATTTCACGTTTAGCACGACAACAATTTGAGGCGTAAACAAATAACAAAATCGGGGAAAATTGTCTATATTTGTCTTGTGTTTTAAACCTTAACATGTAGTTGTTGCTTTATTATCCTTCTACTTGCTTCAGAGTTACATATGTGAAGTGGAAGTGGTTTGTTGTTGCGAAGAACCTACCCACACATCTTGAAAAATGATTTCACATAGCTAGTTGCTCCCCGAAATGCTTTTTAGTTTTAGTTCTCTTTTGTGATTCTCATCAGTCAGGCAGAGTTAAACAGCACATGCTTACCTCTGGAGGCTTAACCAGCTAAAGGTATAGTGAACAATGGGCTAAAATTCTCTTCTTCAGTTCATAAAGCGGCCCCCAAACCCAGCATCTAAAACTTCTGAGTAATTAGTTTTTTGCTAATGAAGAGCAGTGAGCTTTAGAGATGGTCTGCGTCGCCGCTACATAACAGAATTGGACTCTGTTCAAGCCCTTTATTGAAACTACACGATGTACACTCAGCACTTTATTAGGTACACCTCAGCAGTAGTGGGTTACACCTGCTTTTTGCCTTCAGCACTTACTGAATTTTTCGAGGCACAGATTCAATATTGCTCTGTTCCACTACATCCCAAAGGTTCTCTATTGGATTGCGATCTGGTGACGGCGGAGGCCCTTTGAGTACGGTGAACATTTGAGTGTTCCAGAAACCAGTTTGATATGATTTGAGTTTGTGAAATGATGAGTTACCCTGTTAGAAACGGCCATTAAAAGATTGGTACACTGTGTCCTAAAGGAATGGACATGGTCAGCAACAATACTCAAGGCTGTGGTGTTTAAACATGATTTTGTGGATTGGTGTGATGACTCCTTCCTTTCACTAAATGTGTCAAAAACTAAAGACATGATTATTGATTTTAGGAAGTCCTCTTAGTCTTATAGCTCATCACCCACTATCGTTAAAACTGCTGATATTGGGATTGTTGAGCGTTTCAAATATCTAGGTGTGGTACTTGACCATAAACTGTGTTTTGGATCTCATGCTGATGCCATTACTAAAAAAGTTCAATAAAGACTGTTGTTTTTAAGGAAAATGAGATCTTTTAATGTCTCATCTGAGATGTTGTCTTTGTTTTATAGAAGTTTTATCAAATCTGTGATGTCTTTTTGTATTGCTGCCTGGTTTGGTAACCTGACGGTGAAGAATAAGAAGAGGTTGGGTCTTTTGGTAAAAACTGCTAGCAAAATTTCAGGGCGCTGGTAAGATGGACTTTTGGCCATTTACAATAAAAATGTGCTTAGAAAGGCTCATTCTATTGTTAATTGTTCAAACCATCCACTTCACAGTGAGTTTGAGTTGTTGCCTTCCGGCCGCTGTTTTAGGGTACCTCTGAGGAAGACCAAAAGACTCCAGACTTCTTTTATCCGTACTGCATCCTGTCTCCTAAATGCCATATAACTGTTCTGGGATTTTCTACTACTATTATTGTCATTTTATATTATTTTTTGTTTACTTTTATCCTGTTGCTAAACTAATTTCCCTTTTGGGACAATAAAGAATTTGAATTGAATTGAATTGAATTGAAACAATGCCCAGTTGGACCCCCCATCATAACACCAGCACTAGCTTGAATTTTTGATCCAAGACAGGATGTTCATGTTATTGACTTCAGATTCAAGACAGTCGAACACCAGGCCTGGTGGCCAGAATCCTTTAGAAAATATGAAGGACATACATTTTGGACTTTCAAACGTTTTTCAGCTTTTCCCTCTGATACAGACCTCCTACATTGACATTCATTTTAAACCAACATCATTGAACAGTTAAATGACAGAAAAGTGATATATGTAACTCACCAGTCAGTGTATGCTAACCAAATGCCGTATAGCCTCTGTCGCAGCACCACCTACTAGATTCTTGCTCCTTGTTTTGTACACCTACTCCTAACATTTAGCTTTATTTGGTATATTTGGGATTTCCTCTACAGTTTAAAATAACTTCTGCGACCCTAATTTGGAAAAGCAGAAGAGAATGGATAGAGTTTACAATACAGTTCTGTGGATTTGCTTGTTTACACACTTGTATTTACAAGAATGAAGAGTGATTATGTGGATAACTGGGGTTGAAGATGTCAATACAGTGCAGCTGTCTGGACTTAATTCGGCATCCTTAGCTGTTCACATCCCGAGCTGTGCATATAGAATCACAGTTTGGGGGAATATTTGTTAATATGCACACAAGTCAGGCTAGAAAATATGTTTATGAAATGAACGTAGCTTTTTAAAAGTCAAAAATTCATGTCATTGTGCATATTGGTCAGAAATGACAGCCGTGAAAAGCTTGTCTCTCTAAATTAGAAGTGCAAACAGAGATTTGGACTTCAGCATAAATTGGAGAGTGAATGTGTGAGAGAGAGAGGGAAAGGACGCAGCTGTGACTCAGTGAAAAGATCAGCTGCATGCCATTTCCTGTTGGAGAGGAGATGGAAAAGCACACACACACACACGCGCACAGACAGAGACGCAAAGAGCAGAATACTTGTCATTTACTCAATTGTGCCAGTCGAGGGGCTTTCTGGTTGCCGTAGGCACCTCGTTATGAATAGAATCTCATTTGTTTCACAGCACACGATTCATCCGACTGTTTGAATTAACAAGTTCATTTTGTACTACCCATCAGCAACTGCTTGTGTACTACAGTTCAGTGGATTATTTTATTATTTTATAAAGACGCTGCACTTTATGTTCTCTGCTGTTTATGGAACTTAATAAATCTGTCGAAGCATTTCGTCTTTCTTTTTGAGTCGGATACAAATTCCAGTACTAAGTGTAGTTGTATGCAAATGTGGTTGTTCGTCATAACTACTGAGCTGAATGCCACTATTCATAATAATGAAAATATACCCACACGCACAAACACTCCTCCTGACATTAACCGGCTCCCTCATTAGGACTCTGCAGGGAATTTGCCACCTAATTTCTGTCTGCAAGTGTATTCGTGTGCTTTGCCTGAGTTAAGCAAGTGTTGAACTTTGTTTCTGGCCCTTCACCTGAACCCTTTTCTCCCCTCCTCTTCCTCTTTCCTTCCCTAGCCACATAATTTGTTCTGTTTTACCTTCGTGAACAGCAGATTGCTTTATTAGCAGAAGCTGTGAAGTGAATTTGCGGTGCGGGGAAAAGTGTGAATTGAATGCAGCTCAAGCTGTTTACAATACTGATGGCTGTGCTATTATATTGATCTGGTAAAATGCCTCTGAAATGATTTTTTTCTCTCTCGCTCTCCCTCCTCGATCACTCTCCAAACTTCCTCCACTCTGTGCCCTTTCTGCTCATTATTCCCGTCTTCCTGGCATATTTTCACTTTCCCCTTAATTCACATTGCTTTCATTTTGTCTGCTTCATCGTCCATCTTCTTAATTCTCCGCTGTTTCCACGTGTCTGTAGAATATATGATGGATGAGATGGAGAAGCTGAGCATCCTGGAGGAGCCTGTCCGCACGTGTCCTGTCCCTACACCTCGAACTTCTGTTCCCTCGCCTTCCGCGTCCCCTTCACTGAGACACAAGAGTAAGTATGAAGACAGATTCATGTGACAACTGAAGTACTGGACTGTGAGCTCTGAGGTGACTAAATACAGCTTTTTTAGTTCTAAAAAGAGGAAGAAACAGAAACTGGGTGTAGACAGATGACATAACAACAAATAACAACCTATGTAGCACATTCCTTTATGCATTCTGCACAAAGGCTTACAATATGTTTAGTAATATACCCAAACAACTACAAAGGCATTTATATAAAGCATTTATTTATATATAAGGGAACATTACAGACCAGTCCATCATCCAAATGCATGTGTCCAGTTTACTCTAAGAACAACGCCACTAAACTTGATTGGAACTATTGTTTACTTTTTGCAATATGGGCTGAATAAAGCCATGGAGAGCAGCTCCTTTAGTGGAGAATAACAGTCACTGCCACTCCACACTTACCTTGTCCAGCACTGCCCCCTGTGTTACAAATATGACATTGCAACCTGCTGAGTGTGTGCTGATCTGCTCTCCTCTCAGTGATTGTCAGCAGATCCCATAATTACCTTGATTACCTAGAGAGTCGTGGAGGGAAGCAGGAGGAAGTGATTAGCACAGTGTGCCTTAATGCGACACAAAAGCAAAGCAGGAAGCAGACGGGGGAGGAGTTTTGTGTCTGCCAAACAGGTTAATCTCACAATAAATCAGACAGGCATATAAAAGATTTTCTTCCACCTTTTTTTCTTTGTTGTTTTGGTGATAAAATATATTTGCTGGCGTACCCGGTATGAGAATAACTGGCTTCACAGATACGGATCACATTTCTTACATCCTCCTCAGATGATGCTGTGACAAGCGAACTGTCCAAACTGCTTCATGAGATCAAAAAGTGCCGGGATAGGGACTACTCATTCGAGGAGCTCTGCCACACCATCTCCTCCCACTCTATGGACAGCTTCGGTAGCGGGCGGCTGTCCGATGAGGAGCGCCCAGATCGACCCAACGGCACTCTGACTCGAGCCAGCAAGGTACGCCACTAGGCTATTACAGAGGCGTGGTGCATTTTGGTTGTGGTGTTTGCCTCTCCTTTCTTGGTCTGCTCATGTAAATGCATTTTGTGGGAAGTAATGAGCCAGGCAAAAATGGAAAAAAGGGCACTGAGGTAGTTTGCAATTGAACACCTCGTTGGTAATTAAATATTCTCACACCAGAGTTTAAAGTTGTTCTGAAAAACTCCATGCCAAAAAGAAAAACTACTAATGCATTTCTACTTTTCTGTTAACTGACACTTGACTATGATGATGGTTAACTCAAAAGTAAATGTCCGGGCCTTATTCCAGTTTCTTAAATACAAGAATTTAGTGGTTTTGCAGCACTTCTTTTTCTCCTGCTGTCTTTGGAGTTTGATTTATGCCCCTAAATATCCCTTTAGTTGGCTGCTTTGTGCTGGCCTGCTTTCTGTTTTACTTGTTCTTTTTTTTCTCCTGTTTTAGTAAACAGATAAAACAAAAGTGCAAATGTCAGTGCAAATCTGCCAAATGAAGAAAAAAAAAAACTAGATAGTTTATGGTTGCAATTTCAGATAAGATTGGTATGAGGTCACTGGCTCAGAAAGTCTTAATTTCAGGAGTGACCGAATTGCAATTAGTCCCTACAATAATGTCTGTGTTGCTCTAGAATAAATTAAGACTTAAAAATCGATAGAAAAATATTTTGGCTCTGAGTAAAATGTTTCTGCCACATCTATAAATGTTTGACTGCAGGCAGGCTCTCTGTTTATCTAAAAGAATTTCTCTCTGCAGGCTTATCAGCTCTTATTTAGTCCTTCAAGATGTTTTATCTTACTGCACACAGGGCCCAGCTGTGCTGCAGATCTTCATTTACTGTCAAGGCCACTTCACTGGGTATTGTTCAGCTGCTTGTTAATACAAATATCGAATCGGCCAGTCACATGGCAGCTACTCAGGCATTCAGACACGGTCAAGATGACCCGTTGAAGTTCAAATTGAGCATTAGTATGGGAAAGAAAGGTGATTTGAGTGACTTTGAAAGTGATGTGGTTGTTTGTGCCAGCTAGGCTGGTCTGAGAAAAAGGAGAAAATATCGAGCGAGCGGTAATTCTCTGGGCAAAAATGCTTTGTTGAATGCCAGAGGTCAGAGGAGAAGGGCATGTCTGCTTTGAGATGATAGGAAGGCAGCAGTGACCGAAATAACTACTTGTCAGAACCAGGATGTACAGAAGAGCATCTCAGAGTTCACAGCCTTGAACCAGATGGGCTACGGCAGCAGAAGACAACACCGGGTGCCGCTCCTGTCAGATAAGAGAACGCTAACAGGAAACTGAGGTTACCGTTCACACATGCTTACCCAAAAACAGGAAGAGAAGATTGGAAAATGGTGCCTGGTTTGATGGGTGTCGATTTCTGCTGCAACATTCTGTTGATGGGATCAGAATTAGCTGTAAACAGCATGAAAGCATGGCTTGCATCTTGGCATATCTCAGTCTGAGACTTGAGATCCATGTGAACGAGAAGTGTTTCCAGCAGCTCACTGAATCTGCGTCATGAAGCCTTCAGGAAGTTTTAAAGGAAGTTTTAAAGTCAAAGCGGGATCAGCCTTGTATTAACAAGGTGCACCTAATAAAATGGGCACTTTGTGTACTTCTGGCTTACAAAAAAGACTGCACTTTGACTATTTTGACTACAGAGGGCAGTATCAGACTGATGCTGCTGAGTTGGCTCGTCCTGTTGAGTTGTCACTTCTTGTTACAGAAACAAAACAGGTCCAGGGTTTATTTACAATTGTAATTATTCTTTGTGCTCAAAGATCCGTTCACAGCCTGCAGATATTTTTCATGACCTTCTTCTAAATTGGTGCCTATTTATGCTGAAATATTGTTCACGCCTTCCCCGTATCTGTCCACACTCTCCTAACACAACACACATACACACACACACTCTTACGCAGGAGAAAACTGATTAGACATTAATGGCTTGAAGTTCAGCTCAGGAGGAAGTGGATGACCTTTATCAGTGTTAGCTGACCAGAGAATCACACCTGCAGTTTATTTCTAACAGCCAGCACAGTGTGACGAAGAGGCTCTGAGGCTCAATTCCATCAGCCAGAAAGACAGAAACACAGGTCATCTATCACACCTGAACCTTTAGACCACACACAGACACACGTGCGCGCACGCTCAGGCGTGCACACTCACAGGGTTGTCCAAAGAAATGCGATCGAATGTGCCTGCGCTTCTCACTTATTACTGCTTGTCTGTTTCTATTTTTCTTTCTATTTCTCTCCATCTCTCTCCCCTACAGTAACACATGCACAGACACTCCAGCAAAAAATATTGTGACGCTGATCAATAGTCCAATTTTTTTTTTTTCATTTCTTTAATAAGTTCACTTTCAGCGTAATTCAAGTAGCTTTTATGGACAGTGCAGCAGGTGCACAGACCTCATGCTGAGGCTCTCTCACACGTGCATGCACATTAAACACGTACACCACGTCTTACTCAGGCTGTAATTACCTGAATCTATCTTGTGCCCCTCTCTATAAGTACCAATTTGTATTCTATTACTGACACTCCTAGCTTGTGTATGTCTGTGTGTGTTTATATGTGCCCGCAGGCTACTGTCCAAACTGAGGCCGGGCCTATTTAGTATGCGATTCAATGTCTCTATAGTACAGAAATGAACAATGCAAATATGCGCAATAACTCACACATAGATTGCATACACTCACGAAGAATGCTGGCACAGTGTGAATTCAGAAAGTCAGAGTGGAAATGTGTGTGAGTTGTGTTCAAATGAGCACTAGCATGTGCATTCTGTGTGGTTAAACCAGCATGTGTTTGTTATAATCTGATGCCACTGGTCTGCTGGCACTGGTTGTATTCTTTGCTTACATTTATTACACAAGAATTTATTATTCAATTATAATTCAAAACTAAATAATTTAGTCCACATGCTTATCTAAGTATTTCAAATCAAAGCTGAGATTGTGTATTTTTTCCAGCCAGAATTCCAGAACTTGTGTATCCCAATAACCGTGATGGAAAAGCACAGACTGTACATAAAAGGTGGATGTCATCGTGGAGCTTTAAGTAGAGTGTTCTGGCCATTTTCATCTTGGTGTTTGGAAACCAGATGTGACAAATGAGGCTTGGATGCTTTGTCGTCTGTTTTACTCTAAATTGGACCAAAATTGACATCATGTTAAGTGAATTAAAGCTAAGGTAGTGACTGAGGCCATAAACCCAACAGAAAAGTGTTTAATGAGGTCATAAGTCAAGTGAGGAAAACTTTCTTGTGGACTTGCACTCTGACTTCTTTCTACAGCTCGCCCCCTGCTGGCCACTTTTCTTTTCCCTACTTGGACTCTTTCTGTGTTTTGCGTGCAGATGATGCATAGAGCAGAGAATCAGATCCTCACATCTAAGAGGCCGGAACCTGTAAATACCCTTTACAAGTACTGTCTGGACTAAAAATCAAATGTGTTCCTTAATTTCTAATATTTGGTGCCAATCTGTAGCCATGCTAACAACCCTGCAGGACTATAATGATATACAGCTTTGCTTTAAGCTATATGTTGAGGGACACTGATTAGCAGGTTATAAAATTTACTGTCTCCCGATACTAACATTCTATCACTAAGCACAGAATCAAGTAAGGATATATTGTAATAAATCATATTATTGGGCATATTGATCAGATTTTTCATACTGGTTTGAAATGTAATTTTTGCCACGATATTGTTCTCTGCACCAAAAATGTCACCTTGCTGTAGATGTCAGTTAGATTTAGGAGTTGATCCTTGTTTATTCATCGCTAACCATGATTGTCTATAATGACCAGTTAATTAAGACTTCTCCATGCTAGTTGGAAATCTGTACAATACTTGCAGCCCTGAGTAAAAACTCTGAACATGAGACATAAAATATAAAAAATTCACTCCAGACTTGATTAGTTTGATTGTTGTTTTTTTTTTAATTTTGTAAAAAAAGAAACCCATTTTAAATATAATTATAATATGAAAATGTACTCCTTCCTTTTTTGTGGAAATGGCATTTTGTGGCCACACCTGCAGTTCCTGTCTTCCCATCAGGGGACATATCACACTTTTCAGTGTTAGTGGTCCAAACAATTAGGAAAGAAATCTAGTGCAGCGTAACCCATTCAGTCATTGTAGAGATATTTGAGCCTGGATCTGTCGAGCCACTTAAAATCTGTGTAAAAACTGTGTTTTTCATCCATGCAAAGACTCTCTTCAACAGATATTTTTTATGCATGGTTAGTTTTCACTAACCAGTTGGCTGCACTATCAGAGCCATGTGCATGTAGTGCAGGGAAATGTCTAAGGGTTTATTGGGTTTCATATTGATCTGTAAAATTTAAACTCGTGTAACTTAAACTCATTACACTGGAGTCAGTTTAAATCCAAGTATAAATCATTTTGTGTTTCCTCCATCAAATGAACTAAACTCATTTGTGTTAAGAAGCTTTCAGACAGACATAAAAGACACATTTTCATGTAGTTAAGCAGGTGATTTTCCCTAAGTCATAATCTATCCCTTTAAAGCTTTCCCATTGACAACTAATGTAATATTGATTAGCTATGCAGCTTTCAGTATGAATAATTAACTGTGTCCTCTCTATTGAACACTGGCTGGCATCACATTCATACTGTAATGAAAGGTTATGTATTGTTTATGCATACAGTGCAGTATGTATATGTGAATACTGCAGTCCTTTTTAGATCAATCAATATTCAAGTGTTGCAAAGGGCCCTCTGCAATCTGGAGCGATTGGTGACCTTTCGCTTTCTGCCTCATTTTCTGCCTCCGTCTCCATTCTCGCTGCCGTTCTTTGGCTCTTTCCATCTGTCTCTCCTTCCTTCTGTAACTTCATTTGGGTGCACAGTTTTCATTCTTTGCTTCTTTAGCATGCCCTCTGCATTCCTGCCGCTCTTAATCCTTTTCTTTTTTTGTTCTTTTTGCCCTCTCGCTTGTCATCTTTTAGACCTCTGTTCTAAAGATAATCACCGCATGATGAACATGAGACCTCCCTCAGTCTGTGCACCCTCATCACTCCTGGTAAAAGCTATATGCAGTTTTAGAGACGGCCGATATGTGTTTTTGTCTTTGTAATCTGCTGTGGTCTACGCCCTCAGCTGCGTTGTTTGGTTCACAGAGATATCAGGTGGGCTTTATCTGCCCTCTGACGCTTCATACTGCAGAGCCCATCCGCACACCTGTCCCCTGAGAGCCAAAGAGCCCCCAGGAAAGGGCACTGCGTGTGAGCCTCAGATGTTCTGCTATTAATGGGCTTTTCTCACTAACACATACTAGCCCAAAGCAGTGCTGTGCAGGTATTTCAAGTAGTTATATGAGAAGGGTTGCAGGTTTTTGCTGTGATCCCCATGAAGAGCTTCACAAAGAGATACTGAGGTTGATAAAGATGGTGCCTTTGAGGGGAAATAAGCTGGCTTTTACTGTAATTATCAAAATCTCCAGTAATGGAAGAAAGTCAGGGAAAGAAATTCTAGATAAGAATGTATTTGATTGTTTGATTTTATCCCATAAGAGTGTTTTTGGTGAATCTGCTGCACATTTAGCCATAAGCATCAGAAGTTAAATAATTTTAGCAAACTGCCACTTACTTGCACCCACAGCTGTCACAGAGCGACGTTAGCATTGTGCTCTGAAGCCAAAAAGATGAATTTAATAACTCTGTGTGTAGAGCTAAAGAGAATGGCAGAGGTGGGTGACCAGTCTCTGCGGTCCTACTTGCTTCTTTTTTCTTTCCAGAAGGCAAATCAACAGTGAGCTGCTTCTGACCAATAAGTGGCACCTGGAAAGGCTTCATAATAGCCTCCAACTCCCACCCCTCTCTCAACCAGCAGAGCCTTCAGGAGCTCTGCTGTTCTTTTAATTCAGTCTTAATGTAAAAGCTTGTTTATTCCAATTTGTTTCTGTCTGTGCCAGGGTTACACGAGCCACTGTTACTGTAAATATATTGGTCATAGCAGCTTTGAAAATAACTGCTGTCACCCTCTGTCCTCCTAAATCTATGCTGATGTATACAAATGGCTTTTGTACGGTACCATCAGTCTTTTCTTTGTCCGGTTGACAATTAATCTTCTTGGGACACATACACCCTCTAATCTTTGAGCTGATTATTACTGGTTACTTGTTATAATGACAATCGTATACTTGTGTTCTGAATTTTGTGCTCACAGCGGCCGACGCCACCTCTCCCTCCGGCCATGGAAGAAGATGAGGCAGAAAAGAGCTGCGGTCCCACTGGCTTCTGGGAAGCACTGACTCCATGCAATGGCTGTCGTAACCTGGGCTTCTCCAGCCTGTCGCAGGTACACACGTGTACACACACACACACACACACACACACACACACACACACACACACACACACACACACACACACACACACACTTATATGCAGTGAATTAACTAACTCTAACTGCATGATGATGATGTTTTGACTCCTAATTTGCATTATAATGTAGTGTCGGTGTGCACAGAGTCAAAGAATGATATCATCATCACAATTCTTATTTAACATACATGATGTAGAGTAAAGCAACACACAAACACACAAATTACAGGCTAGTGATATTGCCATTGTTCTGAGCGAATACTTTCACTGGTTACCTTGGGAACGCAGTGAATGAGCCGTCACTAGAGAGACCGGCTCTCCTGGCAGTTCTAAATACTCTGCTCAGTTTCTGCCTCTTTCTTCATCTCCTTATCATACATTTCTGAAGATCCTCCCTATCTCTCCAGTTTGTTTGTTTTTTGAAGCCTTTTACCTTTACGAGTAGTTCATGAACTCTGAATAACTCTCAGCTGAAATATCTGATACAGTGAAGCGACATGAAAGGCTAATGATCCCTGTGGGGAAAAATGGGCATATTACAACAACAAAGAAAGGCTGTGTAGGACAGAAGCTTGATTTTTAGGGTTTTACTGAACAAGCAGGCTTGATCCAAACTCACACTACTTCTCAGTATTCCCGCTCCATCTTTACTTCTTCCTTCCGGCTCCCTCAGCCCCACACGCTGTGTATTAAGTGTGTTTAAATGAGTGCTTAGCAGGGAGATGCATGCTGGCACAAACAGCGGGACATCTGACATTTACAACACAACAGACCCTCTGTCTGGTATACTGGCAGCCTGCCGGCCTGACTGGCACACCGCCTGGAGATGTTCGCACCTGGGCGAGTGTGTGCGTTTGTACTAATGCGCTGTGCATGATAGCTTAAACCTTTGAATGCGAGCATGTGGGTATACACAGCGTAATCGGTATCATCAGCTTTTTGTGTGTGACATCATCTCGAGCTTGCGTGGGAGGATTTGTGTGTGTGTGCGTGCGTGCTCGCGCTGGTTTTATTGAAGAAGTAGAAGTGGAAGGAACAGAGTGTCAGAGGGAGAGAAGGACCGAGTCGTTGCTGAATAATTAACTTATCACTGCAGTGATTTTCCCACTGCCATTGTGGATAAACAGAGTTAACATAAACACACACAAAAAAAGCATTTGCATCCCCTTAGAGGATTAATAGGGTCTAAAAAAAAAATAGCTGTGCTGCAGTCGCCACCATTGTTTACATCTCAATCTTTTGTTTTTATCAATCCACGTGACATCTGCTAACATGCGCGCTCACCAGTCCCCCCTGGTCATCTTTCTCCCTCGTTAGATGTCCGCAGTAGTGTTTTAACCTCTGTCTCTTGTCTGAGTGTTTAGTTTCCTGGTTGTCAGCTGTCACTTAAAGCTGTCAATCAAAGTGCTAGATTTTTGTAATGAGTCATACAGAAAGTCTAACCTTAAAATAAACCGCTTAAAGCACCATGTTAAAGTGAAATACGGTGTAATTTAAAGTTTTCTTTAACCCCCCCCCCTCAATATACTTTAATGCCATTAAAATTATTCAAATTCTTCATTGGAAAATTCATATTTCTTTGGTTTACTTACTGTATGTCAGCAGAAATGATGTTGTCAAATTCAATTGATTACAAAATATCCTCCAGACTAAGAACCCTGCCCTCCTAATATATACAGGCAGTGTTCATATAAACATGTAAATCAGATATTTGGTAAATAAAAATTGATTCATGTGCTGTGTATTGTTTAATTTGAGGAAAATGAGTATATTAATCAGATAGATGTGTTTGATTAATTGAAATCTGGTCAGGAACCTCCCACAGCCCTATCAAGCTAGTCATTTAAAAACTTTCGAGCGGGGATATAAAACTCATTTTGCATTGCGGGCCACATACAGCCCACTTTCATCTTATGTGGGCTAGACTGGTGAAACTGGTGAATCTATTAAATCTTACTATATAATATTGATATATAAATATATAAATGTAATAATAGAAGATGAAGAAGCACAATTTCAACATCATGTTTCAGTTTTTCTAACATGCTGCTGTAGTAAATGAAAGAAATCTATAAGCATGACTCTTTGGGTTTAAATTGCAAGAGGTAAACTGACTGAAATCTAAAATGAAATTGTGTTAATGGCCAGTGGGGGAGGTCTTGATCAGTAGAAAAAAAACTGTAAACCTTGTGAAAATACAGTTACAAATCCAAGAGCAATGTCTTCCTTTATATTTTCTAAAACCTTCCATAGGACCAGATTGGAATCTTTGCCAGGCTGATTCTGGTCCCTGGGCCTTATGTTTGGCACCCGATTCAGAGTATTTTTTTTTTGGGGGGGGGGGGTTGCAGAAAAGAAATGCATGAATCTATCTAAACTGGAAAAGCATCACTGACATATAAACAGTGTTTACAGTCATGTGCCAAATCACATGTACATTTTTATCTCTGAGAAATGTGTAAGGCAACATTTACATTTTGAATTTCTGGCAAGAGTGCTCCTTTCAGCTCTTTACTGCCTGTGGCCATCTCCCTGTACAACGCATCCACTTAACACACTGTTTGCTGCTACAACTACACATGTTTCTTTTCCAACTATTTATTTATGAGTGACTTATGTATGTATGTATGTATGTATGTATATATATGTATATATTGTACTATTCTTAGTTAGTGTATTGTCTGTCTTGTCTTAATGTTGGTTTAAAATGGAGCACTGTAACAAAAAATAATTTCCCCCAGGGATCAATAAAGTATTCTGATTCTGATTTACAGTAACTGCTATATGCTTCCTTTTTCACCAGCTAGTTACTGACTTTGTTGGTGCCAGGGTTGCTATGGTTGCGAGGTCTGCGGTTTTCTGAGTAATTGGCCCACATTTGAAGCATTTCTGCAGGTTGAACTTTTCTTGTCCATGAGTTCGTGTTGTGTATGAAAATTGCCAATATATCCTAAAAATCATAAAAGCCAAACTCCAGCATGCAGGCTTAGATAGAAAACAAACTATTTTGTGATACTCTCCAACACCGGGTGCCTGCCTTTTGGGTGTTATATTGTATTGTTTATTATAGGTTAGTTTGATTGGCCATGAGGCTGGTTTTATCAAACAGACCTGGCAGCTCTGTTTGGTGCTGAGCGGAGAGCTCACAGGAGAGTTTTTGTTGAACACAGCTGCCTGCTGCATCCAAAAGGCTGGAAAACCAAAACAATGACCTGAAAGGTCAGTACAGCCGAGGGGAAAAGCAGTGTTGGCTGATAATTTTCTGTGAAACAGGATGGCTAGCCATTGCAAATGTAAAATACTGCAATGAAGGTTTTATGGAAGTGTTTTAAAATATTATGTGGCTGAAAAACAACACTGTTAAATTCATAGCTATACCTTAGTTACGCCTGAGGGTGAAACACCTGAGAGTTGGTGGTTTAGCAGGGGATACTTCTTTGTCCTCTGCCACCGGGTGGTATCAGGGTGAGCAAGGATGTGCCCAGGGTGGATATTGTCTCTGGACTCTGATCAGACACCTCACCACTCCAAAAACCACGGATGCTTGGTAGAAAGGTGCCGGGGAGTGTTCAGGTATTGGTGTGTAGATATATACTAGTTGTAGGAGTCAAAGAGAATTTGGCATGAGAAATACAGATTTTTTTACAACATGTGTTCAAGCTTAACTATCAGAAACCCTTCTCATCATTAATGGGAACTTGTGTAATTTTCCAGTGCCTGGAAATGTACCTCTATCCTGTTTGTCTCAATTTCTAACCAGGACGAAGACCAAAAAAACGAATAAAGTCTGGTCTGAAAAAAATGTTATTAACTCTTTACCTTTTACCGTTTCATTCTACAGGGTGGGCCATTTATATGGATACACCGTAATAACATGGGAATGGTTGGTGATATTAAAGTCCTGTTTGTGGCACATTAGTATATGTGAGGAGGCAAACTCCTCAAGATGGGTGGTGACCATGGTGGCCATTTAGAAGTCGGCCATCTTGGATACAACTTTTGTTTTTTCAATAGGAAGAGGGCCATGTGACACATCAAACTTATTGGTAATGTCACAAGAAAAACAATGGTGTGCTTGGTTTCAACGTAACTTTATTAAATTGAAGCAGAGCAAAGTTACAGAGGTTTAATTAGAGACACAGCTAAGCATTTTGCAATTTCGCATAATTTTAAAAAGTTTACATTTCTTCAGCAGCAGAAATTTCTTGTTGTAAGTTAGTTAAATTAAAAAAATAAAAAACAAACCGCGGCCGACAGCGCTGTACACAGTGGTAGACTGGTGCGTAATAAGAAAGTGGATAATGCAGAAAACAGAGATTTTTAGATGTGACACTCTTCTTGAAGTACACTGAGAGAGAGGGAGAGCTGTGCATGACGTGTCATTTTATCATGGTGGAAGCAAAACAGCAAAAGTAAGAGGGAATTCATGACGATGTTTACGTGAAGCGAAAGGTGAAGCTTAGTGTGGATCTTCTTTTGCTGATGGTTCAGTCAGTTTTGGTTGGAGGATGATGAAACCTGCAGCGTCAGAATCTAGTGCAAAAAAAAAAAAAAGACGTAAACATAGAAAGCTGACATCTCACCAATTCTGATGCGTCGGCGGGTCCGCGCTCTATGTTTACGAATTTGTGCAGAATCCATGTACCTGCTCTCATTTACAGTTTTAGTTGTTTGGTGGTTGTTGAAATTTTGTGAGGTTTAACCTAACCAATTTTAATCGGTAAACCCACCCCTACTTCTCATAACACATCCAGTCCCAGCAGCTGCCAGTCCATTGTGTTGGATGAAGGTTCATGAGTAGTGGAATAAGAAAAGCTGCCCTGTAGCATTACGGAGATGGATGTCTAATGTCAAAACTTGCTTGAAGTATTTCAACAGGCCCACAATTCACAGCTTCCAAAATAGCCATCTGACGTGAAGTCATACCCTGAAACAAAAACAGCAAAGTAAATACGTACCTTTATTAAATGGCAGCTGCGGACGTTTTATTTATTTTTCTATGTTTGTGCAAGACTGCACGTCTTAAGCAAGCACGAAATAAAGTTTGCCTATGTTTTAATATTTGTGTGTCTATACATATTTGTGTGTCTGTACCTTGTACCTTTGTGGCCCGAGGTAATGAATTTAACATATCCTTGCTGCCTGTCACATGCGTGTTTTTTGTGCACACATGACTGCACTCACTCCCTCATTACGAAGTTTCCCCTGTTGAGAATTGTCGTTACTAGCTACAGGTTTCCACTGACCATCTCCATGTGAACGCAGCTTGACGCCAAAGCATGTGCGGGGCTTTCCTTTGCAGCGTCACCTTTTTTAAAATTAAGTTACAGAACTCATTTGCGACAACCTTGAAAGCAAAAGAAAAGAGAGACAGGTAATGATGAAATGCAGGAAAGACAAGAGATGCTGTAGAGAGAGGTCTGGAGTGTTGCCAAGCAACACAGACTTTCTTGAGATGTCAGGCGTGGGATGTCCACCATTAACAAATCTCAGTCACCAACAGCATAGGTGCGTCAGACTGCTGCACACACACTTGCACATGTCAGCGTTTCCTGACTTTCTACCAGGTTATTTCCTCTCATTTCACCATCTTTACTTCCTTCCTGTTTTTCTTCCTCCGTCTGACTTTCTTCCTCCACACTTAGTCAGACTTGCTTCTTACATTTCTCTTTCTCAAGCTCTAATTTTCTTTCTTAGGAAACAGGGCTTTACTCACAGCTGACGCAGTTTTAAGATGTGTGTTGTAAGGTGTCTTTGTGTGAGAAATGAAAGAATCTTAGCCAGCAAATATCCAGATAAGTGATATCCAGGCTCAGTTTCCAGTACAGTCCACCTTTACAGATATGTTTTAAACAGTTGTATGAGAGCAGATGTTTTCATGATTTGCATGTTAGATACACAAACAGCATAGTCAAAGCCTGCTCAGACATGATCGGTCAAAACTCATGAGACTAAGTGCAGGATAAGCTTCTGGTCTGGTTGACTCCAGATTGTGTGCATTCATATGTAGATATCAGTTTGTAGAGGTTAGTGTTGTGCTGTCACAGATCAGACAGCCATGAGAGCCTTTGAGGGTGCTAAGGAACATCAAAGGCAAGTGTTTATGAGGGGGCAGAAATTATGTGCAGAGCTTTAAAAGCATCTAAATGAGGGAGTAGAATTTGTGTGAGTGGGTGAGTTTTCATCTTATGTTTAAAGTTTAAGATCATTGACCTTTTTCAGATTGTTTAATGTTTTGTAATATTTAATTATTTAAAATAAGCAAGGTTGAAGTTGCTCCATGGAAACTGTATCTTTATCTTACGTGCAGAATTAGACATGCTTCGTTTAAATAAATAAATAAATCACACACAGCAGCTGGCCTTTTGAAGTTTTTCCTGGAAGCAAAGTGGCGGTATCATAATGTCATGCAAACAAACTGGTGATAAGATTCGATGAGTACAAAGAAGACTAAAGGTACTGAAAAGTACTCACTCACCAATCCAAGTGATTTATTTCAGGTGTTCCAGTCACTTCCATCACCGTGGGTGTATAAAATCAACCATTTGTGAAAGAATGGGTCGCTCTCAGGAGCTCATTTACTTCCTTCGTGGTTCTGTGATAGGATGCCACCTGTGGACAAGTCCAGTCATGAAAAATTTATTATTAAATATTCCACAGTCCACCGTTAGTGGTGTTATAGCAGAAGTGATAGGAAGTGGCAGTAACTCAACCCCAAATTTCTCGCCCACTGCCAACCATTTGGGGGAGAAACATTTTTCCGCTCGTAACCATTGGTTATATTCCATCCAACAGGGCGGATGACTCAAAGAATGTGCGCGTGATGAGGAAACCCAGGTGCTTGGTCATTTTGGAGGCCTACTTAGGTAAATTGCATCTCTCTGGTCTTATTCCCATTCAGACAAAGATGACTCCACCCACACCATTATGCTCCTCCTCTTGCTCATCACTAATACTACAGAAATTCAGAGTACAGAGTTTTTTTCTTGGTGGCATTACCTGGAGTCTTTTAATAAGGACTTCGGGCAGCACGAGTTGATGTGACTACAAAGTCAAAACAGGAGAATCTTTCCTAAGTGTTCAGTAACCAGTCGCAGCAGATGGCCACCCCTCCCTGATCCTGGTTCTGCATGAGGTTTCTTCCTGTTAAAACTGTGTTTTTTCTTCCCACTGTCGCTGGATTGCTTGCCATAGGGGGCCATATGATTGTTGGGGTTTTTTGTTGTTGCTTTCTTTGTATTATTTTAGGGTCTTACAATATCAAGCAACTGTTGTTGGGAGTTGGTGCTATATAAATAAAATTGAATTGAACTGAATGGAAAAATTAATTAATCTTGCATTATACCATTGTAATAAATCAAACTGTTAATATGTAGCCATTCTGTATATGCTAGTAGTATAATTCTCTTCCACTCACATAAACCTTGTAGTCATAACTGCTCGGGAAAGGAAACATCAATTTCCTGAAAGAAAATGAGCGTGCCAGTTATGAGATAAAAATACATAACTGAAAATAGTCAGCAGCTATTTGGATGATGTGTTTAATTATTTTAGTAGGATTTCTTTTTTCAGCTCCAGCTTTTCAGATTTGACGTTTGATGTCTAATAGAACCTTTGGAGAAAATTAAATTATCTCATTTTGGACTTGTAAAATTAAATTAAAAGTCAGTAATAGATCCAGGAAAATGTGGTGGCTATTTTCTTGATATTTACTATAGACAAAATTAATTTATCAAGAAAATAATTAGCAGACTAAACGATCAAGCAAATAATTACTTCTTGCAGTCCGTATCTGAGACGTCTAAAACTCTGCAGTGCCTGCAAATGTGTGCGCGTGTGTGTGAGGATTGTATGAATTGAGACAAAGATGTGAACAAAAGTGTTATAAATTTTTGCTCGGAGTGAATAGCGGATGATGCTGTTTGCTCTGTGGATTTTAATCCTGTTTTTCCAGTTAATTATCATTCATTTAATTGGCTGAAAACAGAAATTCTGTCATTCAAAACATTGAATTAGACTAATTGATTATTATTATGTTCTCTTTTAATTTGATTTGATTTTGCTTTCATTTCCCGCTCTCGCTCCCGTCTCTCGATGGGACGTGACGCAGCTCTGTGCTTACACTTGGTGCCTGTTAATGGCGTTATGCCCCTCTAGACTGCAGCTATAGGCTTGTAAATGACCTCATTAATATTTGGTAAAGTGTTTTGTAAACTTATGAGTGGCTATTATATTGTTGGAGTGAATGCTTTTATTTTGAAAGTCACAGAGCGACAAGGTGCCGTAAATCAAGTGGCGTAAACCATATGGCAGAAGCGCGAGTTTTAATGCACAGAGAGAAGGTGTGCTCTATGGTTAATGGACGGGAATGGGAAAAAGAACGGCTATTAAGGTGCAACACTGAGTCGAAAGCAGTTTCTTAGCACCTGGTTGATGAGGGAACAAGGTTTGTAACAAAGTTTGTCCTGTAGATATGTATTTTGTTGTTTTACGGAGCATATAGCTGCTGACCGCTACTAAGCATAAAGGCTAAGTTTTCACCCACTAGAGGGCGCTAACGTACCTCGTCATGTTTAGGCAGCGATGCAACGATTTCCCTGTTATATGCAATAATTTACAAGTTTTAGTGTTATTTGTTATGTAAGGTAAGGAGAATTAATTTGTGATTAATGAATAAGTCAAAAGGTTAAAGGTAACACACTGTTTGATTTACTAATAGTCTTTTATTCTGTATGTTGTAGCTCTTACGGTGTGTTCACATACACGGCTGTTTAATAAAAGGATTGTGAACCATCAGTTTGAGAGACCATCTTTTCAACCGGGGATGCTACAGTAAGAGCTTGACCCCAGCTGAGAAGAGCTCCATCCCACGCTCAGCATCGAGGTCCCAGTTCCACAGCTCCACACAAAGTCTTCTGGGATCTGATGGTCAACTAAATTGCCCCGTCCTCAGCATGGAAGCATCTGAAGAAGAGACAGAGTTTGCGGAGGATCCCAAGGCCAATGAGGAAGAGGAGCCTCCACACTCTGTTCGTCGAAGGAGGCCTACTGAAAAAATGCAAGCGTATCAGGAGGAGGAGGCCCACAAGAAAGAAAAACGGCTTCTCAAAGTTTATGATGAATGGAAAAAACAAGTACGTAAAACACGAGAGCAATTAAAAGGAGACTTAACAAACAATCAAATTGCTTCACTCATGGACATGTTAGAGAATGAAAAGGAGAATGTCATAAAGTTGTATATGGAAATTAGAGAAAACATTACTCCCTCGAGTGGCACAAGGCGACTCATAGACGCATGTGAAGCAGTCACCAGAGACATTATCAAGATTGCTCATGAAAGACTCTCAGGCATAGATGACTATGATAGGGACAAGGTAAAGATACGTCTCCGTGAGCTTCTTGAGCCAGACTATGCTCAGTCCATTTACAGTTCCTCAGTCACGCACTCAAGTAAAAACTCTTCTGCCAGTAAGTCATACTCTGCAATGTCAGTAGTAGCTGTTAAAAGAGCAGAGGCTGCAGCAGAGTTAGCAGCCAAAGAAGCAGAGTATGAGGTGTTATTAGAGGAGGAAAAACAAAAGGAAAGATTCAGCTTTTAGAAGAAAGGCAAAGAAAGGAGCTCGAATCTCAAAGGCGTGAGCTAGAGAAACTGAAGGCTGAAAAGGAGTTAAAGGCTGCACGAGCTAGACTAAGGACCTATGACACTGAGATAAAGAGTGAAATCAGTGCCTCTGATGTTGACTATAGAAACACTGCTCAGAAAGCCCCCACAGTTTCTAATCTCAGTAAAGTCCCTGACAACAATGTAGTGTCTGCCTCACTTCCACAAACAGATGTCCTCTACTTAGCACAAGCAGTACTGGATAGTGTTGCATTGAACAGACTGCCAGTGCCAGAGCCCTCCACGTTCACAGGTGACCCAATACAATTCATAGAGTGGAAAGCTTCCTTTACTGCTCTCATTGATAAAAGGAACATCTCACCTGCTGACAAACTGCACTACTTAAAGAAATACATAGGAGGTCCAGTTCGACAAACGCTTGATGGCATCTTCTATAGAAACGACAGTGAAGCATACAGAGATGCATGGGAGCGTCTCAACCACAGGTATGGACATCCATTTGTGGTACAGAGGGCTTTCAGAGAAAGACTGGCAAAATGGCCAAAGATCCAAACAAATGACTCCACAGGATTCAGGGCATTTGCTGATTTCATTCAAACATGTCACGAGGCCATGCCCCACATTGAAGGCTTAAGCATTCTCAACGATTGTGAGGAGAACCAAAAACTCGTTCAAAAGTTACCAAACTGGGCGGCTGCAAGTTGGAATCGTCAGGCCACTCAGTTTATGAAAGAAAGTGGGAAGTTTCCAGGTTTAAAGGACTTTGCCAAGTTCATGTCTTCTGAAGCAGAGATCATGTGCAACCCGATTACATCATTTCAGGCTCTCCACTCTGTAAACTTCACCACAGACACTGGTAAGGGCTGCCAAAAGGACAAAAGGCCCACCTCTAGTGTTCTCCATACCCAGGCGATAACTGAGACTGAAAATAAAGGTCCAAATGTTAAGGCCCCATGCATGTTCTGTCAAAACAACGGACATAAACTTCACAGTTGTCCACAGTTCAATGGAATATTGCTTGAGGAACGAAGGAAATATATAAAGGAGAAAAAACTCTGTTATGGTTGTCTTAAACCCGGACACAGCGCAAAGAACTGTAATTACAGACTTGTATGTGAAGTGTGTAAGAAAAAACATCCTACCTGTCTGCACGACTTCAACTATAACAATGATAAATCAGCCTCAAACCAGCCACAAACTCAGATCAGCACAGAACAGGCTGCAACCACCCTGTCTCTGAATGCAGAAGCCAGTGAACAGTGCGTGAGCACCTCCATGATTCTACCAGTATGGGTTTCTTCAGAGCAACATCCAGGTACAGAAAGGCTTGTTTATGCCCTCCTAGACACGCAAAGTGACACCGTGTTCATTGACCAAGATGTGTCTAATAACCTCCAAGCTAAGGCTACCCCAATAAGGTTGAAACTCACTACACTGCTTGGTAAGGATGTTGTTGTGCCAAGCGAACGCATCTCAGGTCTCAAGGTAAGAGGCTATAACTCCTCAGAAATGATTGAACTCCCTCCCGCTTACACTAAAGAATGTATACCAGTTAACCGCTCTCACATTCCTACCTGTGAAACGGCAAGGCGGTGGAATCATCTCAAGGAAATAAGGAACGAGATTCCTCCACAGCTAGAATGTGAAGTCGGCCTTTTAATTGGCTACAGTTGCTCTAAGGCATTAGCTCCAAAGCAGGTAATCTTAGGAGGCGAGAACGAACCCTATGCAGTTCGCACAGCATTGGGCTGGAGTATTGTAGGCCCGACATCATCTTATGGTGACTCTTCTAGCATGTCTACTGTGTGTCACAGAGTTGCAGTTAAGGAGCTTCCCCTAGTGACTCCAGCTGATGTAATCAAGGTCCTTGAGTCTGACTTTAAGGATAACGACAAGGATAACAAGTCAGTGTCTCAAGATGACATTCTCTTTCTCAACATGTTAAAGGAAGGCATTTACAAAAACACTGAAGGACATTATGAAATGCCACTTCCATTTAAGGAGAGACCCCTCCTACCAGACAATAAGCAAATGGCCACTGTGCGGCTTCAAAGCCTCAAAACCAAACTGTCAAAAGACCAAAGGTACAAGGAACAGTATATAAAGTTCATGAGTGAAATATTGGAAAGGGGTGATGCAGAGGAAGTGCAGAATGAAGCTAAAGAAGGAGAAAGATGGTATATTCCTCACCACGGGATATATCACCCCCAAAAACCAGACAAACTCAGAGTAGTGTTTGACGCCTCCGCAAAATACAGAGGTACCAGTCTTAATGATCATTTGCTGTCAGGCCCAGATTTGCTGAATAGCCTTAATGGTGTTCTCATCAGGTTTAGAAGGCATCAAGTTGCATTATTATGTGACATTGAAAAAATGTTCCACCAATTTCACGTGTATGAAGCAGACAGAGACTATTTAAGATTTTTATGGTGGAAAATCGGCGCAATGAACACTGAGCCCCAAGAGTTTCGGATGAAGGTGCACCTTTTCGGTGCTACGTCCTCACCAGGGTGTGCAAATTATGGATTAAAGTATCTTGCTAAAGAAAACGAGACACAATTTCCTCTTGCATCTCAATTTATAATGAAGGATTTCTATGTGGACGATGGTGTGACGAGCACTCCAAGTGTCAAAGAAGCAATACAGCTCGCTCAGGAGGCTCAGACACTCTGTGCGTCAGGTGGCCTCAGACTACACAAGTTTGTAAGTAATGACAAAACTGTGTTAGAAAGCATTCCAGCATCTGAACGTGCCTCCCCACAGCAAGCATGTGACCTGGCGTTTAATGACTCTAAACTTGAAAGAGCACTAGGCATTCACTGGCACATTGGCTCAGACACACTCAGGTTTCGTTTTCACCCCAATGTTCAACCTGCCACAAGGCGTGGCATCCTATCTATGGTTGCATCCCTTTATGACCCATTGGGATTCATCTCTCCTTTTGTACTAACAGGCAAAAGAGTGCTTCAAGAGACATGCAAACAAGGCACAGGCTGGGATGATCCCCTTCCAAGCGAATTAAGGCCAATGTGGGATAACTGGAACAGTGACTTGAAGAACTTAGAGAAAATCGTAATACCACGCTGTTATGTCCCTAAAGACTTTGGCCCAATTGTAAAAACAGAGTTGCATCACTTTTCTGATGCAAGTTCATACGGCTATGGTCAGTGTTCGTACTTAAGACATGTAAACAAAGATGATAAAGTGCATTGTGCTTTAGTCACAGCAAAGACCAGAGTTGCTCCCATCAAGGTAACAACAATACCAAGACTCGAACTGACCGCTGCTGTTGTCTCCATTACTGTAAGTAGCATGTTAAAAGATGAGCTTGGATTGACACAGATAGAAGAGTATTTCTGGACGGACTCTAAGGTAGTTTTAGGCTACATTAATAATGATGCAAGACGTTTTCACACATTTGTCTCCAATAGAGTTCAGAGGATAAGGCTCAACAGCTCTCCCCAGCAGTGGAGATATGTCCCTTCTGAGGAAAATCCTGCAGACATTGCCTCTAGAGGTTCAGGTGCAAGTAAGCTCATCATATCCAACTGGTTCAAAGGGCCACAGCTTCTATGGGAAAAGGAAATACCTCCACCTGCTGACATCGACATGAACATACCACTTGGAGACCCAGAGGTTAAGAAGGTGCAGGCACTGAACACGCTCAAAACAGAGAAAAAAGGTTTATCAGACAAGTTAACAAAGTTTTCCTCATGGTACAAAGCCACCCAAGCCATAGCTCGACTCATTCGCTGTGCCAAGGGAGACAAAACAACAGGCCACAGTACAGTACAAGAAAGACAAAATGCACAATGTGTTATTCTAAGAGACACACAAGCAAGTGAATATGCAGAGGAGATAAGGTTGCTAAAGAACGGGAAACCACTTCCACACAAAAGTAAACTGTTTCAAATGGACACTTTTCTTGATACTGATGGACTCCTTAAGGTGGGAGGAAGACTTAAAGATGCTTCATTCTCCTCAATACTGAAACACCCAGTGATAGTTCCAAAAGGTCACCATGTCACTCAACTAATAATAGATCATTTCCACAGTAAGGTGCAGCACCAAGGGAAAGGTTTTACAATCAATGAGATCAGAGTGAATGGATTTTGGATTCCAGGCATCAACAAGGCCGTAGCAAATTTTATACACCACTGTGTGAAGTGTCGCAAACTCAGAAGAGGCACAGAGGAACAAAAGATGTCTGATCTCCCAACGCAGCGCTTAGATCCATCTCCACCCTTTACATTCTGTGGAATGGACTGTTTTGGTCCTTTTCTAACCAAACAAGCTCGCAAAGAGCACAAGCGTTATGGACTTCTTTTTACATGCCTTTGCTGCAGAGCAGTGCACATAGAAATGTTGGACAACATGACTACAGACGCCTTTATCAATGCGCTCCGCTGTTTTATAGCCATAAGAGGAGCAGTCAGTGAGATTAGATGCGATCAAGGAAGCAACTTTGTCGGAGCCAAAAATGAGCTACAAGAAGCTTTAAAACAAGTGGACTCCAATCGCATTACCACATTTCTTGCAGAGAAGCAGTGTGACTTCAAAATGCACACTCCTCATTCAAGCCATACAGGAGGTGTATGGGAAAGACAAATCAGGACAGTTCGAAACATTCTGCGCTTCACAATTTCACTTTCATCTGGCAGAATGGATGACGCATCGTTAAGGACATTCTTTTATGAGGCAATGGCGATTGTCAACAGCAGGCCTCTAACGGTGGACAACCTAAGTGACCCAAGCAGCCCAGAGCCCTTGACGCCAAATCACCTGCTTACTATGAAATCAAAGATATCCCTGCCCCCTCCAGGCACATTCATCAAAGAGGATATTTACGCACGTAAAAGGTGGCGGCAGGTGCAGTACTTATCAGAACAGTTTTGGTCACGTTGGAAAAGGGAGTATCTATCCAACATCGCAACAAGACAGAAATGGCACACTCCAAGGAGAAACTTGAAAGTTGGAGATGTTGTCATGGAGAAGATGGATGATCTACCCCGCAATGAATGGAGATTAGCACGTGTAGTGGACACAGTAACTGACAAAGACGGACTTGTAAGAAAAGTAAGGATTTGCTTCGGAGAAAGGAAGACTGAGAAGGGACAATGTTCAAGTAAACGTTCTATAGTGGAACGCCCAGTGCAGAAACTGGTTTTGCTATTAGAGACTGTTTAACTGTATTCTAAAGTTAAAGGTTCAATGGAACTATGTGTTATCATACAGTTTAATGGTTACGGGTCATTTCTTCATTAGGAAATCATTATCGCTTCAGTTAATTCCCAGTTAAGCTCTTAATGATTTGGTGGGAGTGTAAATGACCTCATTAATATTTGGTAAAGTGTTTTGTAAACTTATGAGTGGCTATTATATTGTTGGAGTGAATGCTTTTATTTTGAAAGTCACAGAGCGACAAGGTGCCGTAAATCAAGTGGCGTAAACCATATGGCAGAAGCGCGAGTTTTAATGCACAGAGAGAAGGTGTGCTCTATGGTTAATGGACGGGAATGGGAAAAAGAACGGCTATTAAGGTGCAACACTGAGTCGAAAGCAGTTTCTTAGCACCTGGTTGATGAGGGAACAAGGTTTGTAACAAAGTTTGTCCTGTAGATATGTATTTTGTTGTTTTACGGAGCATATAGCTGCTGACCGCTACTAAGCATAAAGGCTAAGTTTTCACCCACTAGAGGGCGCTAACGTACCTCGTCATGTTTAGGCAGCGATGCAACGATTTCCCTGTTATATGCAATAATTTACAAGTTTTAGTGTTATTTGTTATGTAAGGTAAGGAGAATTAATTTGTGATTAATGAATAAGTCAAAAGGTTAAAGGTAACACACTGTTTGATTTACTAATAGTCTTTTATTCTGTATGTTGTAGCTCTTACGGTGTGTTCACATACACGGCTGTTTAATAAAAGGATTGTGAACCATCAGTTTGAGAGACCATCTTTTCAACCGGGGATGCTACAAGGCTGTCAAAATAACTCAAAAGACACATATAGGTGCTGTCATATTTCACCTGAAATAGACTGGCACAAACCTATAATGCCCTTGACTCCATGAAGATGTGCTGTGGATGCGTGCGCTTGTTTGTGTGTAGTTTTACATCCCGTCGGAGTATCACATATCTCACTATTCTTGAGGTAAACAGGAAAAGGCAGAGAAAGCTGCCGAGAGGGGAATAGAAGCTCAAAGAAAAGCCACCAGCAGGAATTTTTTTTTTTTTTTTTTTTTTTTTTTTACTGCAGTGTTGGTTTTATAATACGGTGCAGCACAGCAACCCTTCCTGTAGTGTTGATGCCCTTGAGCAAGGCATTGAAAACACAGTACGCTTATGCAGAGACTGTTAAATGTGTGCAAATTATGTTGTGTTCCAGTTCAAATGAGCTCGCGTTAAAGAGATTAAGGGACAATCCTACACACAGGTGACAGAGCGAGATAAGGGTAAATTTGCTTTCTGTGTTCTTGTTTACAAAGGAATTAAAGATGTGGTTAGAAGGCTTTACAGGCAAATAAGATGACTGATCGTACCGAGTTCATATTTAAACAAACATCATTTGTATCCGTGTATTTGTGTAACATATTGATGGAAATTATTTTCATACAAAACACTGTTGTGGCCCCACATGACGCGAGGGCTAATGATGTTGGCAGGAAACGTCTGTCTCTGTTATTTTGCCTCTGGCAGCACAGTTATGCAAAAAAAACCTATGATGATAGGTATTTGTCATTTTGAGCGATTTACACTCTGCTAAAAAAAGGGGAATGAACTTTGTCGAGAGATGTGAGGCAGTTGCAGATGATGCTTCATCATGTTTAGCTTGGTCTAATCTCGGGAGATTATGAGTTTCTGGAAAAGAACCGCTCTCTGTTAAAGGAATTTCTTGATTTTTACATAAATATATTTATGAGGTTGCAGTTGCTTAGTGTACCATCATACCAAACCCAGCATGCTGATTTTAAATGGATATAGTGTTTGCTAATTCAGTCTGAATACAAAGATTTAGTGTTTGACAGCTATATCCTCACCAATATAGCTGCCAAGTAGTGAAGCCAGTGCCAAGGAGCCACTGGCTCCACTACTTTGTGCCCCTGTCTCACATCATTTTAGGTCTGCACTGAAAATCATTCTTGTGCACTAAAATAAATTAAGTGTAATAAAGCAAACATCAAGCTGATAGGCGGTATAAAAGATGGACATAGGTACTGTGATGACACCCTGGTGAATAAAATCCTGTTTTGTATGCTGGACGTGACTGTGAACTGACTGTGAAACCACACATTTATTAACTGACATTTTGTCAGTCCAACTTCATTAGACAATGAACGTATCCTTGGATTATCCTCCTCTCAGGAAATCTACAAAATAGACTTTGGCTACGTCCACACGTACACGGGTATTTTTGCAAACGGAGATTTTCCGTTTTTGTTTTTAAAAAAAATCCTGTCCACACGTAAACGCAAAAACGAAGGAAAACACTGCTAGGAACATGCCAAAGCAACAGGTGGCGATATATTCCTAACCGTGTAGAAATGTTGGCCAATCAGAAATCTAGAAGCCTCGGTGGGAAAGACTAAACAAAGATAGATCTGCACATAGAAACAGAACTGAGTCCTGTGTGGAGGGACAGTAACTGTGTGTGTATATGTAAGCATTTAAACACTGCAGAGAGTAACAGTATTTGGTGTAAGTCCGCCATTGTAGAAATTCATTTCACTGAAACAATAATGTGGCGCACAGTGTGACGTCAAAAAATGCGCACACCTTTGACGCTGCGTTTTCTCCGTTTTCCTTGTCCACATGTAAATGCAAAAACGGAGTTTTCGAAAATATCCACCCTGGATGGCGTTTTTAAAAATCTCAGTTTTCAGTGACCGAAAATGCCGTTTACGTGTGGACGAAAGGCGCAAACACATAGAAAAATCTGCGTTTTCAAAAATACCCAGGTACGTGTGGACGTAGCCTTCAGTATGACTCGAAATGAGTGACTGAGCTCATAAACTGATCAGGAAAAGTGTTCACAGAGGTCAAGTCCAATGGCCCTTCTTTTGGGAGGGATGTTTTTTTTCGTGGCTCTTCATAAGGCTGGTTAGTGGTCTCCAACCACTGCGGTAACCTCAGTCATGGTGGCCTGTGCTTGAAGAAAACAGTTTTCACTCAGCCATAAAAACATATTACACACAAACATAACAATCAAAAAGCAAACACTGCAAGAATGATAACAATACTGCTAGCATGACAACTTCAACATTAACATTCCCATGAGTCCCTGCAAAAACCAGGCATAGTCTGCATGGTTGCCTCACTTGGGGCTGACATATGCATTGCCTTTAATTCTGTTTTTTCAGCTGTTTTAAATGTTTGTAATATTGGCCAGTGATTAACAAACACAAGATCAGACTTTTAAATCAACTACTATATTAACCTCCTAGGACCTAGAGTGCACATATGTGGACATCACATTTTGGGTTGTCTAGACCAAAATACTAAATTTTGCTCCACAAGGGCCTGATTTCCACTTACAAGGACATTATACTGCCACTGTTCTATCGAAATGTAAAAATGTGGATCTCATTTTTCTCAGAAACAAAAATCAGGAAAAACCCCCCACATAATTCTTTGTTTTTACATTCATGAGGTCTCAAACAGCCCAAATAGCAAAGACAAATTGAAAATGCATGCCATAAAAGAGTTCAGGTCTTAAGCGGTTAAAGATTTGTTTTGTTTTTTTTAATCTGTTCATATTTAAACAGCTTTGAAAACAATGGGATATCAGCTTTCAGTTTTTGCTTCTGGTTTATCAGTAAGGTTGTGTAAATGCAGCCATGGGAAATAAAATAATAACTGGGAAGTTAATTTCAGCTCCAAACTAAATGTGCTTCCTGCTGCAAACTTTTTTTCTCCCACCGTTACGCAACGCACACTCACCTTAGCAGCCTTTTGTTGCTTCAGAACTTCCTCCAAAGTTGAAGGACCTGCAGTTAAATGCAGTAAAAGTTTGGTCACACAGCAGTGGCTCTCTGTCTGCAGTCTCTTGCTCCAGCTGGTTGCCGTGTCTGTGGGATTAAGCGTGGAGCCGAGGGAAGCCGCAGTTAGAGCTTTGCTCAATACAGTAGAATACATGGGGAATGTGAAGGGTGTAATTTTCTGTGGAGTGAGTGTCGGTGTCCCATGGGTGGCTCAGCTAGCTGATTTTTGAGGGATTAGCCAGCCATGGAGGGAAATCCAATTCTGCAAGGCAATCCTTGCTCGCTGATCGGACCAACCTGCACCTCTGACTTTTTCTTTCCTTTTCTTCTATTTTCCAGTTTCAGATTTACTTCACTCTGTCCTTTAATTCTCAATCAAATACTCCCTATATCTTACCTATTTTTGTGATTACCCGAGATCAAACAGTAATCCGGTCGTTAAGTGATGACGTGATGAATCCTACTTCCGGGCCTAAAGTAGTCTGCGTTTAATATGGCTTTTGTGTTGTTAACATGTTTAATGTTTTGTATTTTCTTCTATTTAATCTCAAAAAGCTCCTAAAACAGTCAGTGATCACTGTTGACCTCCCTCGGCTTTTATTACCGCTAATCATTTATTTAAGCTCAGTTTTTAAAACCTTAGGATGTAACTACAGCCCAGCCCATGCACCAGTATATGAATGACTAACCTCGTATTGTGGATGGATTATCTCAGTTGTTCTCCTGGCTGAAGTTTGGTCCTTTTACAGCATCCAGCTTCCAGCAAAGTTAGCTTGTTTATATTATGCTAACATACCTGTGTCGCTAGCGGTCACGTAGCACATCATTATATACCAGCTAGCCCAACTTCAGTAACCCTACAAACGTCACTGCTGTTTAGTTTTCTGTTGTCATTTATGTTGGAAATGATAACAGAGCTGTACTTTTTAATTTGTTTCCAAAACCCCGCAGTCAGGACATGCTATATTGTATTTAGATAGAAGCTAGCGAGCTAACTTCCTGCTAACTTCTAACTCCGTTAAATGTCATAAATTCCGTTTTCATGGATGCCTGGATGTTAAACTCAATTGTTACACCTGGTAGAGCAGAACGCTGATAATTTTATTAAAGATGAAAGACTTTAGAGAATTTTTCAACTCTCAGTAATGCCATAGTGATCGTTTGATATATGGACCTGCAGCGGAGTTTAGGTCCAGACATGGCTAGTGACGCCAGACTTAACGACCGGATAGAAATTTTAGAGATGTACTTAATTGCTTTCTCGTAGAATTGTATGGGAAACAAATCCCCCAAATCATAACCCACAACAGAACACATAGATGGAGATGAAGTTTTGACAGAATGGATACAATTGTGCCTGTGCAATGATTAAAAAAAAATTAAAATACAGCTTTTTTTTTTTTACAGCATTCTGCAGGTTGCCAGATGGGATTTTGGTCAATGTTTGATTATCAAGAAAGAAGAACATACCCATTCAGTTTTGAACTGCCTTAATTTTTCTTCACGTTCTGTCTCTTTTCTTTATTGGTATCCTCTACTGACCGCACCCCTCAGGCCCTCAGAGTGTCCTTTGTCCTTTCTTGTGTTCACCCCTCCTCTTTCTTTCTAATCAAATGGTCTCCATGAGGAAATGCCAGCAAATTATAGCGTCTATTCATATCTGATGGCCTGTGAACTCTGTGTACAGTGTGGGGTGGTGGATTGGCTGTTGGGTGGTACAGCGCTGGGTTTAACTGAAAAAGAGAGATTTGGGATTTAAGTTCCTCGGATGTAACAGAAGCAACAGCACATTTCCTGGTTGGGTTATCAGGCCTGCGCACATGCAAACAGGCACGCACACACAAATGCTATACATAACGAGAGTAAACTCAATCAGAGAAAAACACACAAAATATGCATGAAAGCTCTGACATGATCACACACGCATAAAACCCCCACCAAACTGTATCTGCAGCAGACAGACACGTACAAATGCCACACTGCATTATTACACAGATATAATCAGAAACAATCTTCTGGCCACATGTGGAGGCACATAGACACACACACACCCAAAACGCACACTGTCAGACGTTTAATCTGGCCTGGCAGTTGGATGGGAGCTGCATACGACCTGCTAATTAGTGGCCAGAGGAGGCCTCTGTTTGTCTGCTCTCTTCCTGTTCAGCTCAGACACAAGTTTCTCTGTCCTATCTCTTCCCTTTAAGATAGAGCGAGAGAGAGAGGGAGGGATATGAATGAAGACCGAGTGTGTCTGTTTGTTGGAGGCACAGCACACACTTCTCTGCGTGAAGCCTTTTTGACCACATTTTAAAGCTTTTTGACCCCCCCATCACCTCCAGGGACAAATGGGAGAATACCATCAGAATATCAGGTAGCTAAACCTGCTGTCACCCTGCCGGATTAATTTCATCTCCACATTCAGGTGCTCCTAGGCTTCTGTCGAAAGATTTCTCGGCACCGACTGTCCTGTTTGAGATAGGTGGGACATGTGCTGTAGAGAGACTTGCTCAAACTTTAAGTTTGTTGCTCTTTTCAGTGAAGCCGGATCGCTTGCTTTCTTGTCTCTCTTTGGCTTACTTTAGTGTAGAAAAAACAAGCACGTTGTCTGAGTTGCCTCCCATTTCTGTGCATTTTTCGTCTTTGTGCGTGAGGAAATCCTTTCTCCTAACTTACCGCACTCCCACTTCCTCTGCTTCTGTTCCTGAGCACAAAGTCATTTTCCTCTTCCCGCTCTGTCTCTCTGTCTCGTGCTCATCTCCTCGGGATTCGCTGACACAAACTCCAAAGTAAGTGTTGAGTAGGATCCTGGCGTCCTTTTGATCTACCTGTGTTTTCCTCTCCCTTCTCTTTTCGCTGTCTGTTTCTAGTCTTATCCAAAGCTGTGGTTTTTATTACACCTGTCAGATTTGACCTCCTTTCTTTTGCCTTGTTTCTGCCAAAGCAGCCAGGGTGGACGCTGGAGATTTAACAGGAATAATAAAAGGTGATGTAGAAGTGAAAGAGAGAAATGTAGCTATACCTGGTAGCAAAGGGTATAGCACAAGTTACAGCACAAAAATAGGTCTTTTTCAATACAATTATTGATTATTTATACCTGTATTCATTTAAGGAATACATTTAGTTACAGTTCTAACTATTGCCATTCTTTCAGTTTTCACCATCACTTCTTTTCATTTTGTTTTTTCCTCCCTTCAGATGCTAGTGGGGCAAAGCGTTCATTATTTCTTTCTGGAGATTTTGTCATATGCTTTTCTTCAGTGCATCTATTAATCAGTGTGACTCCGCTCGTAGCGTTTCAAAAGCTCTGGAATACAGAATGACATCCTCGTTGTTCCTGTGAACAATGGAGACAGTAGCTGAGATTATTCATAACTTTTCCCACCAAAATTTACCATGCGAGTTATTTATTTTCAGATCACAACTGAATTTCCTATGAACTCTGACACTTCCTTTTAAAAGGACAATGGTTCCACTTGTCTCTGTTTCGTTTTGGACCTCTGTTCACTGGAAGTGAACAGTAACTCGGAAAGCTTTATCTTCGTTCGCTCTAAAGTACTGCCCCCTCCCAGCTTCGCGCTTTGGAGCAATCTCATGCATTTCCTGGCAAATCTGACCCACTGAAAAACCCCTTTGGTATGATTACATTCCTACTAATAGTAATAATAATGCTTCAATTTTCAAAACATAGATCCAAAATGCTTTGCAGAATAAATTGAAATGCCACTGATTGAAAATCGAGAATCAAAAAGAAAATTAAACACAGTTAAAACAAAAGCAAGTAAGAGCAGAATAAGACTTGGACAAACAGGGTAAATAATATGGCAGTGAGGTCAATACAATACAAATAAATGAATAAGAAAACAATCCTTATAGAAAAACAACAACCAAGAACAACTTTACGTAAAAATACGTTTTGAGGTATGACTAATGGTCCAATGTTGATCGCTCCTTGCTGAGATGATTTTTGTAGCTGCACGAGCTTGTCCATGGAGATGCTACATTTTATTACACCAACTTTGCATGTGCCTGATTTTCCAGAGTTTAAACATGTATGACAGTAATGACTACTCCACCTAGGTGTCTCCAGCAGCCATGGCTTTATAAGAAGACGCAAAGTCTGCTCTCCCCAGTTCTTCTTGTAAAGACATCCACAGTTGCAGGGCTCTAACACAAAGTGCCCAAATTCTTTTTGTAATGATGCCGGCTATGGGAAACAGCTAAGAGGGCCTGCAATGGAGAATGCAAGCAGAGGAATTCCTGATGTTTGAGGATAATTTTTCCCCTTAAATTTAAATCCGTAAGTTGTAAGTTTACTAGCTGTCAGTCACATAACAGTAAAAAATTATCTTTATCTATAATTCTCTATATGATTCAACAGAAGCATATGTTAAACTTCTGCCTTATGTGATTGTAAATATACTTCAATTCAATTCAATTTTATTTATACAGCGCCAAATCACAACAACAGTCACCACAAGGTGCTATACATTGTAAGGTAGACCCTACAATAATACATACAATGAGAACCCCAACAATCAAATAATCCCCTATGAGTAAGCACTTTGGCGACAGTGGGAAGGAAAAACTCCCTTTTAATAGGAAGGAACCTCCAGCAGAACCAGGCTCAGGGAGGGGCAGCCATCTGCCGTGACCAGTACTTACATGTAAAGCCAGGATTGTTGCTAGACACAGTGCTAGATGAGCGCAGCTCCCCATTATTCAAATCCCAGTTATTTCTTTACTTATTTTGTAATGCAAAAAAGTCAGTTAAATTTATTTAAACATTAAATTATGCCATCTACTTTTCAGCAGCTGCCTTCCTGACAGACTGACTAGTCACTTCAATGATAGTATACCTCAATTCTGATGGTTTTTGTTTGTATTATTGCATGTTCTTGTTGCCTATTTTGCTGCTTCTTTAAAGAAAAAGTCAACTCTTTTTTTTCCATTTACCATCAATCTAAACGAATCCACCGCAAAAGGTAGAGCCTCTTAAAAAAAAAATTAAAAAGTGAGATTTTACTGGACCCCAGAAGATCAATACTGAGGCAGTAAAAGTGTGACGGCGATGCTGAAAGTCAGGTTTGTCAGGAGAAACACTACACTGATTTGTGGCACAAATCTGGGAGAGTAGGCAGCTCTTCAGAAAACATGGCAAATCTTTCCAAGTTAAAGCAGTGGAGCCATCAGCTTTATAACAGAAAGTGACAGCTTTAATGGGAATCTCAGTTGTGATTTGAAAACAAACAATGAGTAAAAAAAAATGAATAATTTCAGCCATATTCTCATTTGGATCATGAATCAATGGGTTGTGTGAATTAGCCAAGTCTGGAAATAAATCCAGTGACAGCTCTCATACAGTCATTACAATGCTGGTGATGGGCACCAATCACAAGGAAGGTGAGATTTACCATAACAATATATAATAAATAAATAAATAAATAAATTGCATTCATCTACCAAACTTCCATTTTCATATTATAGCCCGGGGTAAGGGGTACCACTGATTGTTGCTGTGAAGTAATCAGCCCGATTGCTGTAAGCATACATGCGGTGACATAAATGAGGCCCCAGGTTGTAAATCAATGTATACATGCAGAAAGGCAGTAATCAGGTTGTGCTTTTAGAAGCTATTGCAGTAATAATGACAAGTTTTGCTTCCTGATTTTTACTCATGACTGTGTAGTGACAAAAATGAGTTTTACAATAGATAAAAAGTGGAATCTTCCATAAACGTTTAGAGGCTACTTTTTAAAACAGTTCTCAGCCCTGTTCTGAATGCAATTATTTTCAATGGGAGAATATGTTACTGTTATATGTTTTCTATGAAACAAGCTTTTATTTCTAGTGTAAATCTATCACAAAAACCAAAAACACCTTTATACTTCTATAGCTGTTGCAATCTGAATTGATCCAATAACCTTTGAGACGTATCAGAAAAAAATTAAAGCGTCAGCTCTACTGTGAAGCTGATAAAGGTTTGGGGTATAGAGGTGTGTAAACCCATATGTGGTTATGGTTTGGTACGGTCTTAAAATCAATGTGAACATGATTTGTTGCACCTTTAATGGTCAAAATAATCTTTATGTCTCAGAAATGGCTCTTTATGGCTGTACTGGAGTGCTCTCAACCTTTCCTTCAGCTCCGTGAGGGAAATCTCTAGCTAACCAGGCTGTCACGTCAAATCTGTCAGCCGAGACGGGGCCACCTGTGGACTGAAGGCGCATAAGTCTGACTGGGTCTGACTGGATTAGTGGTAATGGCGGCCTAATCGAGTGCTGATGGAGATGGAAAAGGGGTAGAAAAAACAAGGGACTTTGAGTTTGTGGGCCTTTTAATGAAGTGGGGTGTGAAATAAATCCCAGACTGAGTGCAGAAGGTGTGAGCGAGAGAAATCATCAAAGGACTGATTGCTCTGTAAGCTAGAATGATTAATCAGTTTTGAGTGTGCTCAGTGTGTGATTGATGGCCTGGTGCAGTGTGGGTAATGTAGTAGCAGATGCTGACAAGAAGAGTAATGGCTGTTGAATTAGAAAAGAGATTAGGAGAAGAGGAACGGAAAGATGAAGTCATTGGGTTTAGAAATATGTATGAAGCAATGGTGAGAACAGGGGCAGCCACACACACAGTGAAGCGTTCACCACTGATCCCATTAGTAAGAGTACAACTTGGAGAAGGTTGCCAAGTGACACTTCAGAAATGATGATGGAGTCTAAGGGAAAGGACAGACATCCAGAGGCTGAGTCGCTGGAAAGAAATGTTTTGTCTTTTTGGCTGAAATGACGCTCGCCCCTGTAACCTTTTCCCCTGCTTCACATCACTCTCTCTTGTTTTTCATTCTTTCTTGGTACACATCTGCCTCACAGATAATGGACCTTTTGGGCTTCAGCTCTCTATCTGAGCCCTTTGGGGCTCAACCTTTTCACCAGCGCCGCAACAAAGTGCAATCTGAAATTTTCCTGAAATACCCAGAGAGCAAGGCTGTTATATAAAGGTCCCACAGAAACATTTCCTTATTTATGATTCTAAATTATTCAAATGAGAGCTGATTTTCAAAATGCTGCAAGCCTCATTTTGCTAAAAATCAATGATCTGTCTCATTTAATATGCAAATGACATTTCAGGCATTCTGCAGTTTAGTCAGAGTGAATTACAATAAGGCTCACAAATGTGTCCAACAGCACTTATTGAGAGAATTGAATGAAGAGTATCCTGTAATTTCTATTAAGGGGCGGATAAGAAATAATCAAGAGGAACCTTTTAAGTTTATTGTGCAAGTTTGGATTTCTAACCTTTTATTTTGGGGAAATGGGAAAAGAAAATCCAACCTGGCTCTGTTAACGGACTAGAGAGAAACCTAAAGAGAGAAAGTAGAGGCAAACAAGTTCATGTGTTTGATTAGGATAGAAGTTAAATTTGTGAATGGAAATAAGGACTCCCCTATTCCTTAAACCTAAACTAGTTGTCCGTTAAATAAGTTAAAAATGTTACAAAGACAAAAGTTTAATGTTTGCAAATACCCTTAAGACACTTGAGCCTTGAGCCACCTTTAGCAATAGCGACTTGAACTTATCTCTCACATCATTGTGAAGGTATTTTGGTCCACTCTTCTTTACAGCATTGTTTCAGTTCATTGAGGTTTGTGGGCATTCATTTATGCACAGTTCCCGTCACAGCATCTCAATGAAGTTGAGGTCGTAAGTTTAACTTTGCCATTGCAATTCGTGCTGTGCTTGGGATCTCTGTCCTGCTGCATGACCCAAATTTGGCCAAGCTTTGGCTTTTAAACAGATGGCCTCACATTTGACACTAGAATACTTTGGTATATAGCGGACTTCAAACAAGCCTGTGTCCTCCTCTATTAACCTTCGTTATTTTGCTAAATAGTTTTAATATGCTCATATTTGTTTTTACTATATATGGTGCTGGGCATTATGGCCAAACATTATGGACATTACTCCAAAAATAGTAGGTAGTTTGTTTAAATCCAACTTTTCAAACGTAAGCCGTGCTGTCTTTAGCTTTTACTCCTCTCTTCTGTGGAACCAGCTCCCAGTTTGAATTCTATTTTTAAGATTAGGCTTAAAACATTTCCTTTTGATAACGCTTATAGTCAGGGCTGGGTCAGGTGACTAAACCCAATAGACCTTGGCTGCTGGGGGCTGCCCATAATGCTGTCTTTACACACTTTTGCAGTTTCTCAGAGCATTGTCTAACCTTGGGGTGACTTTGCTGATATGTTCACTCCTGGGAAGATTGTGGCATTATGTTAACACACACCTGCTGACTATGGTTGCTGCTTGCGCTCTTAATTCCTGTGAAAGCAGTTAAGATGTATCTTGTTCTTTTTCACACAACTTTTTTGTCTTTGTTATGAAGTTTTGCTGATTTCATTTCTCACACTTGAAACCTCAGCTGGGTTAGGGGTAAACCCTTGCACAAGGTGCATCTTAAAAACCTTGCCTATCAAGATAATCATTTACTTCGCTGCTATTTTTACCCTGCAAATAATTGGATTTTGATTTATTTATTAATTTAATTTGTATTTCAAACAGAAAAACTAACAATTAAAAATTTCCAGGTTAATTCTGCCTTTTTTTTTTTTTTTTTACCTTTAATTTATGAACTCTGTCCTCTTTTTCTTAGTGACTCCTTTCCTCTTTTACGCATAAATATTTTCACGCCATGTGATCATACCCTGAAGCTATTGCACCATCAGAAGATCAGCAGCCTGCTCTCTCAACATTTAATAAGTTGAAATAAAGCTTTTGTATCCCCTTGTATGTTTGTACTTCAAGGTTAGGGTTTGGCTTTGGTTATCCTATCCTATTATTAAAGGATTTTGATCACGTTCATGAGATTCGTCACATTAAGCCTTCAAAGATTAAAGTAAAAACTGCAGTAATGTTACAGCAATTATATGGGAGAAAAGTTGTCTCTTTTGTGTTAAGGAAAAGCTCCAGGAAAGTCTTGTCGATCACATTGAGGACAAAACCCCAAAGTGACTTTCGGATTTTAAAGAAACGAGGAAACTTCAAACTTTTCCCAACCCTTTATTTTAAGAGAAGACTGGCCTAAACCTTTGATGATAATCCAATTGTGTGAACACGGTTGGACTTGAATGATAGCCTTGAGCTGAACTCGCATTACTGATCTGATGTGGTTATTTTCCTTTGTTGTTTGTAATGAAGCACCTCAGGCCAAGGCAAACAAAAAGAACTTTAGCCCCTTAACAGACCTCTTTTTGTCTTAAAAATAAAAATAAAAATCTGCCCTCTCTTGCTTTTAAAAAGTCACAAAATAAGAATTCCTGGCTGGACTCAATCAGAGGCTTCTTCACTTCCCTTTTCAAAGACCATTCATTAACATGACACATCATCTATGGGTCTCTGGAAGGGTATAATACCAGTTTGGCTGAAGTACATAATTAATGATGTAATTAGTGGTGTTTGTCTTATAATGAATGGAGTGCGGCTGGTAGCTTCCAGTGGAATCATTTGAATAAAACATGTAAAATTATGGTGGTGTAAAGAAAAACAGCTATCAGATTTTTCTTGTTGGTGGCTATTATGATATGTTTAACAAACTACCCTACCATTTCTCTTTCCGTGTTTTTTTTTTTTTTTTCCTTCTTCTCCCTCCCAGGATTCAAAGCGTTCGGCAGAGATCGTCACTTCTCCTTCGCTGGATGTTTTCCTTCCAGAAGACGAGGACAACCCGTATGAGTCTGTGACCACCGCTGTCACACGCAAACCCTCCTCTCTTGATATCAATCAACGACTCAACGCCTGTCCACGCAATGGTAGGATAGCTACACATGTATCTGGCACCTAAAATACTAAAACAGTCCAGTAACTTGCATTTATAAACTTAGGTGTCCTTTTATTTAGGTTATGTAAATATAATACTTACTTGAATATCTAAGACTTTAGACACATTATTAGATACACCTTGCTAGTACCAGGTTGGACCCAAGTTTGCCTTCAGAATTGGCTTCATTCTTCATGGCACATTTTCAAGTACTGGAAACGTTCCTCAGAGATTTTGGTCTGAATTAACATGATGCTACACATCCATGATGTGAACATCCTATTCCACCCCTGGGATCTGGTGACTGTGCGAGTACTGTGTACTCATTATCATGTTCAAGAAACCATTTTGAGATGATTTGAGCTTTGAGAGATGGCAAGATATTCTGCCAGCACACTGTGGTCACAAAGGGGTTTACACAGTCAGCAACAATACTAAGGTAAAAAACGTTCAGTGCCAAGAAAATATCCCCCACACTGTTACACCACCACCAGCAGCAGCATGAACTTTTGATAAAAGGCATGATGGATCCATGCTTTCCTGTTCTTTACACCAAATTGTGCCCATGCTGAAAATGAGACCCATCAGACCAGGCAGCAGTTTTTCAGTGTTCTGTTGCGCAATGTGAATTGAAGGCTCAGTTCAAGCCTTAGCTGGCAGGAGTGGCACCTGGTGTTCAAATATGCTCCTCTGCATTCATTGGTTGTATATAGTGGTTATTTGAGCTAGTGCTTTCTTTCTATCAGTTTGAAGCAGTCTGAACATTCTCTTCTGCACTCTTAACCCTCTCAGGCTCAAATTAAACTTTTTGTTGCTAATGCACAACCAAGTCCTGCAGTGGTACTTCTGAGTAAAAAAAACTCATAAAATATGTATGTGGGGTAATCGGGTTGTTAGTTTTTAACTGTTGCAAATTGGCAACGCCTGGGTCGAGAGGGTTAAAGCGTTACCAAGAGTGCTGTCACTGACTGGATATTTTCTCTTTTTTTAGGCCATTCTCTTTAAGTCCTTGAGATGGTTGTGTGGAAAAATCCCAGTAGATGAACAGTTTGTGAAGTACTCAAACCAGTCTGTCTGGTGCCAACAACCATGCTGTGTTTAAAGTCACTTAAAGTCCCCATTCTGATGCTCTGTTTGAACTTGATGTCTTAACCATGTCTGCATGCCTAAATACATTGAGTTGCTGCCATGTGATTGGCTGATTGGATATTTGGGCAAGAAAGTAGCCAGTAAGTGTAGGTTTTATTTAGGGGTGCAACAATACTCGTATCAGTATTGAACCGTTCGATACAGTGCTTTCGGTTCGGTACGCATATGTATCGAACAATACAAAAAAATTTATTTATTTTATCAACTTTTCTTCTGACGATGCTGTCTGTGTTGAGCGCTCAGTGAATCTGCGTTCGCCTACTCCGCCTAGGCTGCACTGTCGAGTGCAGATCCACTGAGCGCAGCGCAAGCTAGCAAGACAGAAGCTAAGCTCGTAATTGAACCTCCCCCACCCTCATTCAGATCTGGCGTTTGGAACTATCTTGGTTTTCATGTGAAGCATGACCCTGATGGTAAGCGCGTCATCGACAAAAGTAAAACAGTATGGTGGATGTGCCACGCAATGCTCAATTGGTGGGAATTAGTGCATTAGCGCAGTTAGCTTGTTAACGTGTTGACGCCGTCCAGCCCCACGCACAGGGCGATCCGCGGTAACTCGTTAACGGAGATTTGCTGCGTTATGGCGTTAATGTCATACAGAAAATGTACAGTCTGTCACTGCAGAAAATCTTAGAATGGTCTTAGAATAATTTGACAGTGGAACATATGGTACATTCAAGTACAAGCCATGATCCATATGAAAATCCCACTGCTGTGAAGATCACGACTTCAGTAGCAGAAACGAGCCAGCTGAAAGCCAAACATATTGCCTATTCAACATGAACACACAGTTTTATGGCAGTAAACAAGTGTGGAGACAGTGGGTGAGAGTGAGAGCAGCAGTGTTTGGGATACATGCATTGTTAAAAATATGGTGGCTTTTGTTGGTCTTCATTTATTTAAGGCAGCTTAGCTGATTTTTAAAATTGATGACCGAGATTAGATGTTAGTATCAGGGTAATATACAGATGAGGTCTGAGTTTCTATTTTAATTTTCCACTCCCCAGTAATAATTAGTTCCTAAAACGTACTTTTAATTTGTGTACTTCATTTTCATCCTGTCTTTATCACCTCATAAACATAACCTTAAAATCTTTATAGATCCTGCTGCTGCTTCAGCTTTGTCAACAAAAAGCTTACCAACGATTGGAACTCAATATTTAATTGACATCGTATCAAAAGTTGAAACTTTAATTTAAAATATATTCCCAAGTTAGAATAGAGGCCTGTTTATCACTGTGCATGGAGAGCAGATGCTTCTGTTGCCTTGCTTTGTATATAATTTCAACTGCTGCTCAACAGCTTAGGACTGCCATCTTTTCATATTACAGAGGTTTTCATTGCCAGATTAGCACCCAGAGTCTGTTACTGTTACTGTAGTTTAAATCTACAAAAAAACGTGGGTTGGAGCAAATTAATAACTAATTAATATCATATGCAAACAGTTGCTCGTTTATATTCCTAAATATTGAGGTTCCTTTTAGTCTAGGAGCAGGTGGAAACAAATATTGTATTTGCACTGCTCTCTGAGTAACTTCTAACTTCTTTCAGTCTAAAAATGCGTTTATAACTAAAGCAGCAACCATTCAGCGATTTATACCTGATTCGGTGTACCTTTTCACTGTCATCCACACTGTTTTCTAATCTGTTTCTAGCATGAGCTAATCCCTCGGCCTTTGACCTTTCAGTCAGTTCTGTTTGCTCACCGCTTGTTTGGTCTGCGGCGTTGTGCCTCTGCACCCACGACAACAAACACCCACGGATGCATTCACCCCTTTCACTCGACTACACACTGCTGCAGGTTGTCACGGCAACTGCATCACCGGCTGGTGAGTCACCTGAATGTTGCCATGGGAACTGTCTTGCTAGTGACACCCCCCTCCCCACCACTCCTGAGCAGAGGAGCAGCGAGAGGCTACTGTAGAGCCTTGTTTTCTGTGTGTTTGTCCCGTGCTCGACTGTTGGATCTTGCTCATCATCGACTGTTTGAGAGTTGAGAGTTGAACTGTCAGCACACACTCTAGATTGTGTGCGTGCATGTGATAGGTTAGTTGTTTTATGTCAAAGTGTTTTTGGGTGGAGAATTGCTCCACTGACGTAAAGGAATAGTGTGGGTGTTATATTTGTTCTCATCTCTCTGAGTGCTGTTACCTGGCCAAATGAGAGGGAAAGAGAGCCACACATACAGAGATTGGGAATAAGACTGAGATGTGAGGCAGAGCTGACTACATATCTATGGTATAGGTAAGCATGACAAGAAGGACATATTCACCTATAACATTGAGATAGTTTACATATAACATAGATAACTCCTTCCAGGTATCAGATAATGTGTTAATCCAGATAGACCAAAGGTAAGAAAGACTCTGAGATGGACCATGGACAGGTTATACATTCAGTAGAGGAAGTCAAAGGTTGACTCAGGCTGAGCCATCTCCATGAAAATGACACAGCAGGAGGGAAAATCCTGGATTCCTGCTCTGAGTCCAGTCACATGTCAGCCTAATTGGACATGGGTGTGAGTCAGTCTCTCTTTATCTGCCTCTGAGAGGAAGGATGTGGTGATCAAGGAACATGAGGAGGAAAGGGCTGAGATGAGAGGAAAAGGAAGAGCAGAGTGGGACTTGGTGCAATACACTGCAAAAAATTTGGTTTGTTCTTTGGTGTTATCATATTTAAGTTACTGTGTGGAGGTTTTGGGAAAATACTTAGAAAAGTTCATTACAACCACTGTATTTATTGCAAAAAAGAGCTTTAACAACAACAATAACCACCAATGCATAAGTTAAGGAACAATGTGTTGTGATTTCTAGAGGGATAGACAGGGGTTAGAGTTAAAGGGCTGCATTAAATTTAAAGGTATAGTTTTTTGGACAACCAGAAGTTTTTCTATACCATATGTGGTGTAGGATTGTGGAATAGTTTAACTCTGGAATTAAATCAATGTCCAAACATAACATTATAAAGAAATAATTTCCACAAGGTACAGGGATTTAGAAGGATGCCAGTCACTGGATGAAATATAAGTTCTATATAGATGGTTTATAAAGGTATTATAAGATAATTATTCTTTTTTTAAAAAAAAGCCACATATTTGCTGATATGTTTTAATAAAATTGTAATGAGCCTATTAATGTTGCCAGCAACATTAACAGGTTAGGCCTGTTTTCTGACCACAGTAACAACGGCAGAAGAGACAATTTTTTAACAGCACTATAAAAAGTTCTGGTTCAAGATTTGTTAAACTGGGGACACGAAATGAACGCTACTGCCTCAACATAAAATCTCCACACAGACGGATCAGATGTTACATATGCATTTACAGTTTGTGAAATTGTGTCACAGTCAAAAATGGTGCATAATTACTAGCCTATATTGTGCATCTGAAAATTTTTTAAAGTTAACATCATCAGCGCCTGTAGTGGAAAGCAGGTATCTGAAAATAGGAGTATTTCATAAACTCATATTTAGAAAATGACAAAGAACTTATTACAATTTTTTTATATTTAAGTATTACCAGAAACTCGATCTTTCTAAAAAGGTTCATTTGGATTTGGTTTATGGTGTCATACATACCTGGGGAATATTACACTCCTGAATGTCCATATTCATAGTGTCAGAGTACCAGATATTCATCCTAAAAAAATTGAAGGGTCTAGCTGGATATTTTTTGTAGTGTAAACCCTGCCTGATAGCCACCTGTCTTGTTATTGCTGGTTAGTGGTCTGCAGGTGTGGGCTGCTGCAGTCTCACAGTTGAGGAGGGGAAGATGCTACAATACACTCAGAAGCTTCAAAGAATCAGGGCGGTTTTATCAAAATTCATCTGCTGACTGTCACTCAGCCTAGCCGCTACAGAAACACCAGGGGCCTGTTGTCACTGAGACTGCCATCCCAAACAATTTCCTGCATTTCATGTCTTGGCTTCTTGAATTCCTCACCAACCTTTCATCTCTTTTTATTTTACTTTTAACTTTATTTTTTTCTGTCTCCTAAAGCACTTGTCAAGAGATTCTCCACAGAGTGTTAGAGGCGCAGTATTCCTTCTGATGCTGCGGTATTCATGGGAACGCGGTGTCCCTTTGCACAATATGCCCTCTGATATGAAAACTGTCACTTTTGACAATGAAGAGGCTGAATTATTTTCTTTATAATGCAAAGTACATGGAGTATATAGTTGCGCACGTAATCCTTTTATTCTTCGAGTCCTAAGGCAAGTCATTTTTTATTTTATGTCAGGATTATATTTATTCCTTTCTGATAGAATTTCCTTTGTTTTGAATGAGAGAATACATTTCTGCTGCACTGTTTGCCTGCAGATAGATTTAATGTACATTTGTCAGATTCGTTTTATTCATTTTTACATGTATACAGATTCAGATAGAAATACAACTGCTTGCCAAGTGTAAATTAAAACACTCATGCAGAGAGTGGAATGTAACAAGCTAGTAGGAGAGGCAGAAACATATCTGGTGTCACTTTCAACCATCAGATGTCTCAGTTTTCTTTTGTGCAGTTTCTCAACCTTAAATTATTCTTTTTTTGTTTAGTTTTTGCTCTGCTACTAAGAAGCACATTTATTAAGTTACTCAGTATTTGTAACTGTGACATTTAACCAGTTAAACAGTTCTGCAGTACTGGTAATCAGTTTAACAATCAGTAGATTTGAACTCCAGGAATGCTGCTGTAACAGCCCGATTGCAGAAACGCACAGGAGCACTGCAGGTAAAGTGCGATCCTGCAGATAGGAAAACAGGCAGCAGAGTGGTGAGGAGGGACCTGCGAGCGAAGCTTCCCAGCTTCCAGTCACGTATGGAGCAGACAGAAAGTACAGATTGTTGCCAAGCAGTAAGAGCAAAAGTGCTTCTTTTCTGCTATTGACTGACTTCTCCTAAGATAAATACACACTTGGTGTTTGTACCTATGTATGTGCTTGTGTATGCGTATAATACTTCACAGTCCTATATCCTATACATCTCTGTAAACTTTCCAATGACAAAATCAGCCGATAAACATGCAGGATGGGTATCTTGAATTTCTTTGAATTTTTCTTTGGTTTGTCACCTCTTGGAGAAATTTGTAATACTGTATAATTCATAATTCATAATTGTAATTATGAAATACGTTCATTTGACCAATTTTAACCTGGATCCTCAACTGCTTTCTATTGAAGCATGTTTCTGCAACTGAAAAAATTGTTTTCCATTCACAAGTTAAAATTTTGGGATATGATCGGAAAAGTCTGAATTAGATGTCTGAAAATTTCAACATTTTAAGTCAAACTTCTAAGAAAATAACTCCAAACTGGAGATGAACCTTTTTGAGTTATTAAGTTTTGAGATAACTCAAAATTCTGACTTATGTGTGGCAAATCCTAAAACACAATATGTTTAGAATGAGGCGACACAGGAATCATCATAGCTTTGACCTCAGAGGTCAACGTTTTGGAAAATCATCTCGGATTTTTAAATTTATACTATCCGGTCTTTAAGTGATGATGTGATGAATCCGGTGTTTATTAAGGCTGTTGTGTTTTAACATGTTTTAATGCTTTGTATCTTGTTCTATTTAATCTCAACAAGCCTTTAAAAACAGTCAGTGATCACTGTCGGCCTCTCTGTTTTTATTGCCGCTAGCCCGTGCATCAGTATATGAATGACTAACCTCGTATTGTGGATGGATTATCTATGTTGTTCTCCTGACTGAAGTTTGGTCCGTTTACAGCATCCTGCCATGCAGTTGCATTTGTCCCTAATCATCTGGAATCCTCGTGTCAACTTTTATCGAGTGGAAAAAAGTTAGCGTTCATCCTCCAGCTTCACTGTGTTTTTGCTAACATGGCTGTGCTGCTAGCGATCACGTAGCACATCATTATATACCAGCTAGCCTAGTTTGACCATATTCTGATTTCCAAAAAAGAGGACCCTTAGCTCAGTCATGAAGAACTTGCTTAAAGAAACATATTTAACATATTTAAACGATGCCTTCTGTGTGCGGTTAATTAATTGTGAAATAAAATATGTCATATAGGCTTTTACAAGTCAACAAGTGCAAAAAAATAACTTAAAAACCTCTGGAATTAAATAATGCTACAGAAATAATGCCTCATCTGCATAAGAAAAATTACCAGTACTAGGTCGGTATGAGGGCTGGACTGGGACAAAAAATTGGCCAGGGCAGAGACCGGCCCACCAGGTATTATAGGAAAAGCCATAAAGCCTTTGAATTAAAATGAACGCTGTTGTGACAGTGGTGTACTGTCTTGTTGGTATATGTATGATTTCAATACATTTTACATCAGATAAAAACTTAGATTGTAAGATTCAGTATTTTTTATTAAAAGCGAGACATTTTAAATGAGAATAAGAAAGAAAAGTATTTCTTTGTGCCCCCCTCTCCCTGTTAATGCCCTACCTGGCCCCCTGGCAAAACTTTGCTAGACCCGCCCCTGCACAGTTACCAGCTGTCAGCTACTTAGAAAAGGATCCTGGTGTTATTTGTCTCTCAGAAACAGTTCATAACTTCCCTTCAACTCATTCATGTCACCTAAAAGGTAAACCTGTTTCTCCATCAGCTTTTCAGCTCTGATGATTCAGTAAGGACATCTCCTGGTTTCCCTCTCACCACATATCCAAACCGATATCATATCACTATCAGTAACATCACAGCACCTGCCCAGCTGTATAGAAACTCTGTCATGCTAGCTAGTAGGCAGTACAAGTTATTGTAACTTACTGTAAAAAGTCAGCACAACGAAAATAAACTCCACCTAAACTTGGGTTATATCTGACCCAGATAGACTGCAGGTCATAACTTCTTACCTGAAGTGAACTTTCAGTTCACCTGACACTCATCCACCTGCTGCCCTCTGTGGAAGCTCCGCCATAGACACCACCAAATAACTGAGTTAATTTTGCACACCAGCCAGCATCTGGCCAATCCACCACCTTTCATTGTTTATACCGTTACAAAACAACAACAAAACCATCGGCCGTAAAAACGAAAAATCACCATTGGCCCACCGGGCAAATGCCTTGTATCCCCGATGGCCAGTCCAGCTATGGTCGGAACGAGGGAAATTTCTTTTGCAGTTCGTCTGAAAAGATGCACTTGCGCTTTGGGATCGTTTAAACATCATTAGGTCCCGTCTGTGAGCTCAGAACAAGCGCTCACAAAGCAGCAGTTCGGGGATGACGTCACACTCATGGGTCTTCTGTCGGAATACAGGAAAACCCGAACATTTTTATCAGTCTCGAAAATCCACCCGGACACCCCGAGCAGAACGTGATAGCAGAGGTGTACGTCTTAATTTTTTTTCAGAAATTTCTCAGTTAGAACATGGTATATCATGTTTATGTGGAAACTAACGTGCTAACTTCCTGCTGGCTTCTAACTCGATTAAACTTTATAAATCCTGTTTTCATGGATGCCTGGATGTTAAACTTAACTATTAAATGGTAAATGGCCTGTATTTGTATAGCGCTTTTACTAGTCCCCCCTAGGGACCCCAAAGCGCTTTACACACCCAGTCATCTACACATTCACACACTGGTGGAGGCAAGCTGCAGTTGTAGCCACAGCTGCCCTGGGGCGCACTGACAGAGGCGAGGCTGCCATATCGCGCCATCGGCCCTTCTGGCCAACACCAGTAGGCGGTAGGTGAAGTGTCTTGCCCAAGGACACAATGACCGAGACTGTCCGAGCCAGCACTTGAACCGGCAACCTTCCAATTACAAGGCGAACTCCCAGCTCTTGAGCCACGATCGCCCCTGGTAAAGCAGCCACACCGATAATTTGATTACAGATGAAAGAATTTAGACAGTTTTTCAACTCTCAGCGATGCTGAGCGATGAACCTCGTTGCCTGAAGCTGTTTGATCCACAAGCTTTTGTCTAACAACAGATGTGTAAGCAGGTTGAGTGAGAACTTTTTACCCATACTGTATATCTGCTGCTTTGTATGGAGGTGTATGTCAATGTTAAGTTACATCATATTTCATTTCAAATTTCAGGACACAGAAAGTCACACGAATTCTGATTTGAGGGTTCACACTGAGGTCATGTGAAAGTGGCCTGAGGCAGATTGAAAAGATTAGATTCCTGGCTGCTCTGAGTCACATATGAGGAGGAAAAACTAAACAAAGCTCAGATTTTGGTCCTTTTTATCCCGCAGTGTGAGCGCAGCCTCAATCTGAACTTGCTCACAGTCTCATCTGGATGGTTAATATATAAAGATTGCTACTTCATAACAGTGTTGATTTTCATGATTTTCCCCTTATGTTACAGAAAGAGGCATTTTTAATGATGGTCTTGTCACAGCCATGCTTCATTTTTAAATGAGTTCACATTAGCCAGTCACAGGCATGCACACCGCAGCCCTGCTACCTGACAGGTTAATGAATGAAGTACTCGGTCTTTTAGTTTCTTACTCCCCCTCCCATATTAACTTTCACCCTCACTGCTCTCTGGTGGATAAAGCTGTGATGTTGCTGCGTCTCACCCCATTTATTGCACTTTGGTTGGCACTGGAGGCTTAGAGTGGCTAATGGCACCATGTACTAGCCCAGGGCTTCGCCATTAAAAGGGTCGAGGCCCATTGACTTGTTGAAAGAAAGGCAATAACGTGTCTTCCTCTTTGACACCCAGAGGAAATTGCTGTTGATATGGTCATACACTTTTTTTTTTTTTTTAAGTTTCTGGTCTTAGCTTTAGATTCAAGCCTTGAGTTTTCTGTTGACTTACTTAGATTAGGTTGTTTCTGTCATATAGTTCTGTTTGCGCTCTATTGTAGGAGTAAAGAAGACTCTGTGGCTTTTCCATACTTTCAAGATCAACAGTGAGTTAAGATCTTTAAATACTTTTTGACTTCCCTGTTGTGGAGGCTTATCTTACAATATAATCTTTAAAACATATAATTATTTTCTAAATGTTGTAGGTATTCTAGTCAAAAATATTACTAAAAAGTTTCGATTTGGGATTTTCTTCAATATTTATGCAGACATTATGTTTATATGGGGCTCACAGAAGACTCATTTCACACCCTCAAATGGTGATTCCAGTAGTGAATCAAACCTTTTCAACTTCCTGTTGGAGAAACTACTCAGCATGATGGACAATCTGCCCTATGCCGTGCATGCCTCCCTGATTGGTCACCGTAGCACTCATAGCAAAAGTCTCATTGGCCCAAGGTGTAGGAATGAGCGGTAGAGGAGATCCTTTCTACTACCGAGCTATAGCATTTAGATGATGTAACTTGATATTTTAAAAATCTACACATGCACATCAACATTTTATCATATTATACTCTTGCTCCATCCCATCTGTTCATTACCAGATGGAACGATTATTATTACTACACCATCACATGCAATTTATTTTATACTGCATTTGTTAATAGCATTAATCTAATTAAAATTTTAAGCCAAATTTCTCATAGGTAAGATACTGTACATATTGATAGTTGACATGTATTTTATTTATATGCATATTTATTCCTCTAATATTTCTTGTTTTATAGTAGCTGTGCTTTATAATGCTGTTTTTTAAACGTATTACCTTGGTTTGTATCGGAAACATTTAGGAAATGTTTGGAATATAATAACTTACGGACATTATAGTTTGCATCCAAACATGAGGTCACATTTGGCGTCTGATCTCACTTTTACATTTCAACTATTTTTTTTTAAGTTGATCCCCAAATAATGTTTGTCTAATCAAATATCTGACGTGCTACCAATATATGATTTATACTGCACGACAAACTTAAAGTACATTTAAAAAGAAAGAAGACAAAATGAATATATAGAAAATATAATACTGTTCCCATAAAGCTAAATATTGCCCAGAGAGTGAGCTGCCTTGATAGAGGTTTGCATGCTGAGTGCTCTTTGTTTTTGCTGTTTTTGCTATCTGACTCTGTACACCTTATTGCTTCTGCTCCTGTTTCTATTTTTATTGCACCGAGCATATAAAAGGCACAAGAATTTCCTTTGGGATTAATAAAGTTCTTATCTCTTTTATTAATTTTTGTATCAGTATAGTCAGTATGTGAATAAATAAATAAATAACCTGAGCAGCAACTGTACTTTGTCTGAAATGCAACAGAAGATCAGCTGATGTCTGTTTATAGTAGAACTCACAAATTCAGCATGAACACAATTTCCACTCAAGGTGGGAACAATGGCAACTTCTGTACAAAAGGGCTATTCACAAAATATAAATACACTGAATGACTAAAAATACAGACCAAAAATAGTACTGAATTGGCCTCGATTTAATGAGGATCTTAAAGATTATTACTCTCAATTCCCTGTGTGGATTTAAAGTTATCCTAAGCTGAAACCCCAAACCACAGGGATTGGCTAAAGCATCTTTGCTGTAGTGCATGGGTAAATAAAACTTTCAAACTTCCTCTTTTTTCGATTCCAACTGTAGTGTTAAAAAAACACAGAAGCTCAGCTGTAAGTTGACACTGACTTGCAAGGTTGCATGCACACACATACACTATACATATGAAATACCCCCAGAGTGGCAGAGAGGCAGAACTGACAGCCCAAAGAACGTGTCTAAAATTGACAGTTTTTGTCTTGTTAGATGACCAGGAAGTGGACAGCTGATTGAACGCTTGCGCACACCGAGAATTCACTTAGACACACGGGTCCTCTACAGGGTGCTGTAAAGAGCAGGGCAGCTGGTCTTGGATCTACACAGAGTTATATTTGAATATATCCAGGCTCTATTATAAGACACAGAAACTGTACAATGAAACATTTCGGCGCTTCCCAGTATCAAGGATGTGAACAGGTACAACATCCATCAGAGATTACATTTCGACACCCATACGCATGTGCACTTTTGTATGCACACTAACATACAAACATGTATTCTCTTTGGCAAGGACAGCTAAGAGTGTTTCCCAGGAGTGAGCCCAAGGCACATGTAAAGGAAGCAGAGTCAGAAACAGACACATTCACACACACATCTTACATCCATCATCAAAAACAGTGTTGACAGGCTTATTCAATAGGACAAAACCTCAATCCCATCTATATATAACCCTCCTTCCTTTTTTCTCTCTCTCCCATTTTTTTTCACTCTTTATTTTATCTATTTACGCCCACATTTAAACATTGATTCAGCTCCAGGCAGTTCTTTTATGGTGCATGCGCATGTGTATGTGTGCATGCGCATGCTCGTGTGTGTTTGCAAACATGTTTGATAGATGTGAGAGCATGCTGTGAAGCTGTGTCACTTTCCCCCTGCAGGACAGATGTGCCTGCGTGATTGTGTGGCTTCACGTCTGCAGCCAGACTGTTGAAAAATCAAAATCAAAATAGGATGGAAGATGGTAGCAATTTCTAAACCAGGATCAGACATTTTTGGTTTTAAAGCTGCTTCACAATAAAACTGGTAACTTCAGGTTGCTGGAGTATATAGAAAATCTTCCATGAAAAGAAATACAGTTCTTTTATTTATTTATTTAGTATTTAAGGACTTCAGGGAGTTTTAGCTGCGTCTGGAAATGGTCTCTTATGAGGTTTACATCTTTGCAAATCGTGTTTCTCTCTGTTGCTCGATTATTGTTCCTGCTAGCATTTTCTCAGTGTTTATGATTTCTTCTCTAATGAGCCTCATTCTTTTGTGTTACTGTGAAAATTGGTCCTACTTGCTGTTTTTCTGGATTCTTGTTAAAATGCTGTTTGGTAGATTTTTGAAAAATCTTAAGTTATTAGATGTCAATAAAGAATATGCAATTATTTCCACAAGAGGCAAATTTACCTCTGTACACCATCACAGTAGATTTTAAACCAAACAAGAAACAGTGCTTCATTTTTAGGAGCTTAAAAAAAATTGGACGAATGACTGATAAGCAGTTGTGTGGCAAGGTGAGACCTGCTCTATAATTGTACGACAGACTGAACTGATTGAAGATCCGAAGTTGGGTCCAATTATATTTGCTTTTGGTAGCTTTTTACTGGATACAAGGCCCAGAGAGATGTTGATAAGAGTGAGAGGCCATCATTTTCAATCAGAGAGATGCCAAAGCTTTAGAAGTGGCGCAACCCACAGTGTGGATATAATGCAGTGCGGTGGATCTTATGTTAAAGCGTGAGCTCGTATTACTGTCAGTGGAACTGGCTTACTAGTATTTACTGATGATCTGACTGCTGATAGAAGTACCGGTAGCTGGATGAAATGTCAGATTTAGCCAAATGGATAATGACCTAAAGTGTACTGAAAAAGGATCCCAAGAGTTTCTCAGAATATATAAGAAATGATATATTCTTTCTGTGTGGTTGTTAAATGTTAAAAACAGATGGCAACAGTGTTTGTCAGCTAAGACCAGCTACACTGAATGACTGTAAATGGCTTCATCTCAAACTTATAATCCAGGGCAGAAGCTTCATTTGATACACCAGACACCGTATCTGCTGTATTTTATTTCTTCTCTATTTGGCTCACTTTAATTTTGGGCTGATTTCAACCTTTTAGACTGAATATTGTTCCACCAGGAATGTCTTCAGGGATCTAATGCATCTGCTGCTATCCTTTTTTTTCTTATTGCTTTCTCAAAAGTTACCATGTTCTTTTTAATTATTAAAAAATTCTGTCATAATAAGTAACAAAAAAATGTAGAGTTTACTTTCAATTACAGTAAAAAGAAAATCTGAATACAACTTTATTTTTATCCTTTTCAGTTTGTTCACAAATAATTTGGTACCTCTTCTTGCTTTTTTTTTTTTCCACATGAAGATTAGAATTCCTCCTCTGCAGGCTGACATCCTGGTAAATGTAAAGTAAAGGCGTTTGTCGCTCATTAAATTACAGGACGCTGTATGTGTCATTATGCAAAACATCAGCAGCAGCCCCACATTTCTCCCTTTTTTATACATTTGTTCTTTTTGAATAGGTGAAGATGATTTGTGGGAGTTGTGAAAAATCACACCATCAACGACATCCAAGTTGAAACAACAACAGGGAGCACTGCTTTTATTTCAGTTTCCATTTGAAATGAGCTAAGTGGACCTGCCACATAATTAAAAGTTATGCGATTATCTTGTAAGAATGCAGTGTTCTGCTGGGACACCGTGCGTCTGGGCATTCATATCAAAGTTACCCACCTTAACATTGTTGCAGCCCAAGCAGATGGCAGCACTCTCCCTACATAGGAGCAAAAATAATCAATCCGCAGAACTAATTAATTCATCCAATCCAGGATGCACAGGAACAAGCCTGAAACACTACCAGAGGTCCAATGCCAGATGCCACAGGACACCACCACAGAGCTGCTGGCCCATTTTAGAACATGCTAGAGCTCTATTGGTGGCACAAGTGGGGGTGGGGGGGTCGTACATACACGTAGTAGGCACGTGGCTTTAATGTTGTCGCTTTAGTTAAGAAACAATCCCTGGAAATCAGATGAAATATATAATTCTGTTCTTAGTGCTGTTGTGTCAGTGTGTACATGTATGCACACTTGTGAGGTAATAGTCCCGACTGGGTCTCACACCTTAATTGGATGATATTCTGGCATCTGATCGAGTCCGTGTAGGCAGGTGGTAACTGACAGAAAACATCTAGCGAGTGTGTGTGTGTGTGTGTGTCTGATGACAATATTGCGAGAAAGCTGTCTGGGTATTGTGTCTCTTCCAGTTGATTAAGACAAATGCTTTTTCCCACTGAAAGTTAATTCAGTCGACTTCAGCACTTTTCTCTTCTTCCTTCCTTTCTGGTCTTTTTCTTTTCCTTTTTCCTCCCCTCTTCTCTGCTAAAGGATCATGCACTGGGGAAATTAGCTCAGATACTCTGTAATCAACTGCACACACTGAGTGTGTGTATAGAAAACTGAGATAGACATCAAACTGCTCTGGACAGCAGTCACGTTTTCCTGCTGTGGTTGTTGCTGAAGCTTGTAAAATTACAAAATGACACTCGCCTCTCTTTGGTTCTCTTCAGTGATAAAACAACTGTAACTACCAGGTCACTGTTAGGCGGAGGTACTGTACATAATATGACACATTAGCCATTTTGCTGAATTCTCATGTGTTTAGCGGGAACTAGAAAATGCTAACACGCTATTACACCACCTATTTTTTGTTTCCTACATAAACTATTTTGCTGTCTATACTGCTTCATGCTGGCAACTGATATAGTCTGAAAAGACTGGCTAAGCTCTCACCTGTTTTTTCTAAAGACTGAAAACCGAGCACTGGGGAGATGCGATAATCTAGTTTGCTTTGTTAAGAGCATTTACATGCATCACCCATAACATTATGACCACTTACAAGTGAAGTGAATGACACTGATTATCTCTTCATCGTGGCACCTGTCAATGGGCGGGACATATTAGGGCACAAATGAACATTTTGTCCTCCAAGTTGATGTGTTAGGAGCAGGAAGAATGGGCAAGATTCAGGATTTGGGACAGTCTGACCAGGGCCAAATTGTGATAGCTAGACGACTGGGTCAGAACTTGTGATGTGTTTCCGGTCTGCAGAGGTCGTTATCCATCAAAAGTGGTCAAAGGAGGGAACAGTGGAGAACCAGCGACAGGGTCCAGGGCAGCCAAGGTTCACTGATGCATGTGCAGCGTTAGGGTTGGCGTGTGTGGTCAGATCCAACAGATGAGCTATTTTAGGTCAAATTGCCTAAAAAATTAATGCTGTTTCTGATAGAAAGCCGATAGAAAAAAGCAGTGCATTGCTGTTTGTTGGTATGTGGCTGCATAGGCATAGACTAATCAGGGTGCCCGTGTAGATCACTGTCGCCAACAATGAGCATCAGAGTTGGATGGGAAAAGGTAGCCTGGTCTGATGATCCACGTTTTCTTTTACATCACATGGAAGGCCGGGTGCATTGCTTACCTGGGGAATACCTGGACCCATGATCCACTATGGCAAGAAGGCAAGTCGGTGTCATACTCCGATCAAGCATCTGTGCAATGAGCTGGACAAACAATTCCAATCCACACACAACTTACAGGACTTAAAGGATTTGTTGCTAACTTCTTTGTGCCAGATACCACAGCACACCTTCAGTGGTCTAGTGGAGTCCATGCCTCAATGGGTAAAGATGCTTTTTTCAGTTAAAGGTGACCCAACAATATTAGGCAGGTGCACATAATGCTATGCCTGATCGGTGTATATTGCAGTATTTTGACTGGATGTTGTTAAATGTCTGTCTCATAATACTACATTTATTCTGTGTTATTTTGTTCCTTGACTTTAACTGTGACTCTGTTTACATGCAGAGTTTAAATCCAAACACATCTGCTTGCAAGTATCGTAGAAATGGTAATCTGGCTTTAGACTCCGCCCTCCTGTGGATGATGAAGGGGGTACAAAGGGCAAGTCTTCCCCTCTTCTTTTTACTTGTCTCTCACTCTTTCTCTCTCCCTCTAAGGTCACTTGTCCCATGTAACGGTGAGTGAGGGGGAGCATGGTAACCATGGCAACTGCTCAACAGGACCCACACCGGACTGCTCGCCCCCCTCCCCTGACACAGCCCTGAAGAGCATCGAGAGAGTCATCCGCCCACAGGTGAACACACACACAAACACAGACAAAAAGACTAACAGACACACACACACACTAATGAATGCGTTGTAGAAGCACCTGATGCATTATTGAACATCAGAGCATCCACCTACAAGTAGCTTAAACACCTGCACACACACACACACACACACACACACACACACACACACACACACACACACACACACACACACACACACACACACACACACACACACACACACACACACAATGGTAAACATCTCTCTGTTTCTGTTTGTCTCCCTGTTTCGTTTCATCTACCTTCCTCTCTCTATTCCTGTTTCTAGTAGTTTAGATTATCTAAAATTTCCATTATGTTTGTGCTTATAGGCATCATATTCTGGTAGCAAAAACTCAGACGGTCCTTTTAAACCAGGGTTGGAAAGTTTGACTGTGTTTCTGTTCTAAATGTGATTTAACTTCCATTCTCAGTGTCTTATTTTGGTCTTATTTTAGAATATTTTCTTTAGTCACAAAACCTGCTGGAAGTCTAGCCTGTGGGGGCACGTTTTGCACCGCAGGTATAAAAACGTCAAATTTCTGTATTTGAAGAAACAGCTTTGGAAGACAGGTATCTGCTGTGTCATCTGTGAACCTCCACGCTGACATAATGGGGTGCGATTGAGAGATTGTGGTCTGCTGCTGCACCAGCTACACTCTTTTTAATAATTCAGTTGTTGATTCATGTTAACTTTCACCTTTCACCAGCATCTACATGTTGCATGCAGCTGGGTTGTGCGTTGACTGTGGTCAGAATGCGCACCAGTAGCTTGCCAGTCACTGCATTATTTAACAGATTTTTCCCACTGGCGCATTAAATTAATATGATTTTAAAATTTAGATTTTATTTAATTTGTCTCTCTCTCATTGAGGCACCAGTGTGCATGAGCTTGAACTGTATTGACAGTTCACGCTTGCGCCTCTTTGAAATGAATGTGTGTGTAAGGAGAGCCTACATTGATCCATTTGTTAGAAATGCTAGTTGATCCCATCTCATCAGCTCCTTGTTTCACCGTTAGATTTTTGTCAATTACAGACTGCTCCATATTTGTCACATGTGTTTTTAAGGTGGTTTTTAGACATAAGCTAAAACAGTTAATTTGGTGAATGTATGTTATTCATATTTCTTCCTGTTTGACCTGAAAAGATGGTTTAAAAAAAAGATGTGATGTCCCAGTTTACTTGTAAATAGACTGGTTCTTATGTAGTGCTTTTCTGTTCTACTTAAGCACCTAATGGGCTTTTTTACGACATGTATTTTTAACCCATTCACACACAGATTTATACAAGCACTTTTTTCTTAGTCTAAGTACATTTACACACACATTCACTCTCAGGAGCACTATCACTATCTTGCCTAAGGATACTTTGGCTTGCAGACCACCAACCTTCTAATTAGTAGATGATCTGCGCTGCCTCCTGAGCCACAGCCGGTCCTGTACAGCCTGCATCTGCCACACTGTCTTCACTAACACAGGAAACTATATGATACATTGTGAAAAAAGGTCCCCCGATGAATAGGCCTATATTACTTTCTTTTCATGCTGGGAGTTATATAAACTCCTTTTGTGTCACTGTCTCAGTAGCTGCTGTACCTGAATCTATGCAACTTCACTGTTTATTTTTTAATGCTAATGGCACAGATTGTACAACATTGATCACCTGGTGATTATATTGGAAAAATAATGATGAAGATTGCCGAAACACAAAAAGCAGTCATTGCTAAACACAACGATCCTGCCCTTAACCCAGCACAACTCCCCATCTAGACAGATTCGTTTTTGTCGTTGTAGCGAATCATTTGTTCACTATAATAAAGGTCTAATGAGATCTAGATGAAAAAGTCAAACCCAGACAGACAGAAGTTGAAGTTCATCGTCTACTGCTTAAGAAACAGAGTCATTTATGGATATTTGTATGAAATTAAATTTAAAAAAATGCTTCATTAGGGTTATTTCAGTGAAGGAACCTCCTGTGAGCCAACTGAAGTGTGAAAGGAATGTGTATTAAATGTGTATCAGCATCATTATATCACAGATAGATGCTTTGCCTGTATTATAAAGCTTTCAAAACGTCACTTTCTGTGTACACCAGCAGCAGAATTGATTAATAATAATATGCCTCTGATCTTGAATAACTTCAAATCAACACTCGGCGATTCAAACGCAACATCGAATTAAGTTCATTAGAGACTTGAGATTAATTTATTCCTCGCTTTTTCGGTCACTGGGAAGATAGTATCAGACACCCGAGCGCAGCGCGAGCGTTTCGCACCTTGATAATTAAAGGCAGTTGTTTCTCAGTGAGCAGATGATGTGTGACATAACACTGAAAAAAATATTGAACTCATCTGCTTGTTTAATGTAGTGTAGTAACTATCATGTCAGTGTTTTTCAAGATTTTCATTCTTGTTGAAGATTAAGACATGGCGTGAGATAAGTAGACCTTCTGACTCTCTGAATGGCCTTTACTCACCACAGCATCTTCTCTTGTTGCCTTGTTTTCTTCACCCACCCCCACCCATTATCATGGGTCTATCTTTGGCATGTTAACTAATGTGCGTAGAGGGATCACATGCGGCGCCCAGCGGGCCTCCTCTCGGCTTGAAGCGCACATAATCAAGGAGCACCAGAGTTCAATTTTATAGTGCTTAATTAATTCTCTAGAATACATTTCATTTGATTTTAGTGCTCCCGCTGGCTATTTCAGCAGTACACACAAGCAAGCAAAAAGTTAGTGAACCCTCTGGAATTACCGTGATTTCTGCAATGATTACTCATATTATGTGGTCTAATCGTCATTTGACTTGTGAGGTTAAAACAACCAAACACTGGTGCTTTTCATCTCTTTTCAGACTGATTAATCACATTGTGCAGGCTGGAATAAGCAACAACATCCATTAGATGTTTCCTTTGGCTAATTATGAAAACAGTAAGCATCTCAGTTAAGCTTAGGTCAGGAATCTGAATCCAAGATCTCATTTAGTTATTTTTATTTGAAAAATGCAGGTCAGTGGCTTATTGCATCTTATTTTCTTTTCTTTTCTTTTTCTGCTAAAAACAGGCAATTGAGGCTACAGTTGGCTTAAGAAAATGGTCACTAGAAGGTAGTAAAAATGTTGCCTGGTCTGAGTTTTGATTTCTGATGTTTTGGTGTGCAGGATGTTTTCTTTGCACACTCTTGGCCCCTAATTTAGACTTCTATGGGAAGTCTATTTCATAAGTTAAGATGCAGCCATAAATTCCTTTTAATCATAAACCAGATCATTCCACGTGAACTGACATGCACCTCCTGAGAAATGTCGCTATATGTCCGAATGACACAGCCAACGACTGAATAACGCAGAAGGTTAAGGCATAAATTACGATATAGACTTCCTAGAGAAGTCTTAATCTGGCAAGAACCAACTGAGCATAATTGACATCATGAAGAGTTAATAAACTGAGTACTCAGTGAGAGTTACTGAAAACAAGCAGTTTATCTCACCCTGATGGTGAGATTTTCTGCCGAACTGGCAACGTAACAATTGCATAATGGTGCAAGATCAAGTGATTTGCTGCCACGGTCTCTTTTTGCAGTGTGCCATCCCCCAAGACAAAAACCTCTCCAGTTCTGCTGCAGTGACTCAAAGTGTATACTTTTGTCATAGACCCCTCTATGGGGACAGGGGACCTGTTTGTTAAAAGTCCTTAGAAGCAGTATGAAATTAAAAGTGTGTGTGTGTGTGTGTGTGTGTGTGTGTGTGTGTGTGTGTGTGTGTTGCCCATTACTAAAGCTCAGGCTCTAATTTTTCTTTTGCTTACCTAATGCGAATGTCTGCAATACTGGGATCTCTCTCTTATACACCCATTCACACCCACCCACACACAGAAGAATATGTGGAAATACAGTATGCATTGCACACATTCAGATCTACCTACCCTGGATCTGTCACACTTCAACACTTCCTTGATTGAGCTGATAGCTACCCTGGCCACATGAAGACAGTCAAACACACTCAGAGAGTAGATAAAGCGAGCCAACTGCTTTCTGATGCTGAAACATGGAGATAATACTTTTCCCCTTACAGAGGCCGAGAGGATGCACAGACGCACACAAAGTCCATAATAAAGGTGCCGAGTATGACACCGCTGTCACTCTGAAAACATCACCAGAGCATTCAGAAGGATGTCAGCCTGACATGTGAATGATGTGCCTGTGTGGAAACCCCATGACTTACTGTACAGTCCCATATTTCCAAATTATTGTAGTTAAAGTGCTCTTGAGCAAGGGACCTAAAGATCCTTATTGTAACTCAGTGGGGGGAAAGGGTGTTGATTTTGGTGGTGGATAGTGGATTGTTTTGACCAGTCCGGAGCAAGTTGATATGTGTAATTTCAACATCAGTGCAGAGTAATTTTAAGATGACAGCATAATTACAGTAAACAAACAGGACCGTCACAGAAAAGACTGCCTGCCTCTGTTAGCACCAAAGACACACTTATAAACTGCCATTTCGGGACAGATCTCATTGGAAATGTGAAAAGGTTAAAAACACTGAAAACTTGTTGTTCTTCAGGACAAATGGAGGTAAAGTTCTCAGACATTATTGTGATAGCAGATGATAAACCAACCAATCTATCCAGTAAAGAGATTGTCTTAAAGGCTTTTGTTGATTTTAGCCTCAAATTTAATCACTCTTCTAAGATGTGTAAAAGATTTAGTAGTATTATCAGCCCCACTGTGAATCAACACCTAGCTTTACAACTCCCATGCATAATTGTAGGCTTTCTGCTAGCTTGTGGCTTGTAAACAAGGCAGAAAGTTTTATGCAGTGTGTTTTTTGTCTTTTTTTGGTGGTGGTGGTGGTGGTGGTCTCTCTGGTCTCTGCCAACAAAGTAGCATGACATCCATTTTTAAAGTGTTGTTTGCACGCCTAGGTATACATCTTTAATCAGCGTCATACTGAAAAAGACCATCAGGAGATCTATAATAAGATCTTGTGATGTCATTGTGTTGTCTAAGAACCACCTTGATAATGTGTAACACCCATTTATGCCATTTATGCACATATAACACATATAAAAAAACACATTTTAATGTCACAACATTAAGACCTCACTTATATCCTAAAAAAGTTCATATCCACATCATATGACGCCCATCACATTGCCTAGCAACCACCTACCAACAAGATAAAAGGACCCAACATATAAACAACATCTGACATGTGTATTTTTTTTCTCAGTGTGTACGTTAGATTTACATTGCTTTTGCTGATACCTCAGGTTTTACTGTAGGTATTAACTTATATTTGCAAGGATCATTTTTGTTGCTCAACAGCTTTAATAATTCCACTTCAGCCATCACACTTGAATTTCAACAAAGAAAAAGTAGCAGTTGGAACTGACAAGGAAGCTCTTTGGTGTAGTCACCGTCAGCTTTATGGAAAGGCCCATCTAAAAAGATCACTGCGCCCTCTCAGCTGAATTCTGCTGATATAACTAAAGTATTAGTTAAATTAAAGTTTACTGTTCGCTAATGAAAAACATAAAAATGCACATTGCTGGTAAGTTATTCCAGCTCAAACTGAGGTTAATTATTCAGTTGGTGTTTCTGATGCAGTCACCAATGAGCCTGTGCAGGTCAGACTCTGCAAAATATCCTTGATGTCTCTTTGGAACTGAGGAGAGGTCATTCATCAGCTTATGCAGCTAGTCTTGATGACCCTACTTGAACTTTGCAAAACAAATGGAACTGTGCTGAGGGCACTCTGCACTCACAGTCATATATATGCAACTTTCCCAGTATGTGGTAAATTCATTTAACCGCTTTGCATCTGTAATCTAACACAGATATATCTGCATTTTCTGAGTTGGTTTCTGTGAGTGTGCTATGTGTGTAAGGTTGTAATCAAGCAGACAGGTTAATGATTTTGGTTTAAAGTAGCAAAACAGTGGTTATCGCTGTTGACTCACAGCAAGAAGGTCCTAGGTTCTAATCCACTTCCCAGCTGTAAAGTTTGCATGTTTTCTCTGTCCATGCGTGGACTTCCGCTTCCTCCCACGGTCTAAGACTGTGACATCCAAAGACTTGAAATGTATGTCAACTGATTATTGGCTGTAGGCCCAGTGTATAGGTGTATCAGTCTCATGGGATTCACTCAGCTTTAAATGGAAATTTATGTAAATTTAAAATAACAGAACGTGCCGTGTATTTTAGTTTACAGTCTCTGATTTGTGGGCATAAATGTATTCCTGTTTTTTGTTTTTTTTTAATAAAATGTGTAATAGCAAAGTTACTTTATCCAAATGCCCCTGTCAAAGTTGAATGCTCATCCATTATATATGCTCTGACACTGACCTTGTATTCTGTAGAAAGTCAACACATGCTTGTGAATTGTTGTCACCGTTTGTGCTGGTGGGATCTAAATGCTCTCTCTATTTCTCCATATATTTATTGATTTATTTTGAACTTCTAGAATTATCACATTTTCTTGACTAAAACAAACCTCTAGAATCTTCACTCAACACCTCACAGACTGATTACGAATCGCATTGGCGTTTAGAGCTCATTCATCCTTTCACTCCCATCAGTCAGTTAGATGCTGAGGTTGTTGCTTGTGCCGGCTGCTGTAACAGTGTTGCTCCTGTTAGTTAATCTCACAGGAAGTTTGCTCGGATTTGTCTGTAATTACAGTAAACACTTGCTTTATATTTCCATAAATACATCTAAGTGTTTGTGCCAGCTCTTCATATGGCCCACATTGTCGTGTGTTTGTGTAACAAAAGACGAGAGAAAATGGAGAGAATGGGGCCCTCGGTTTATACTGTTCAGTTCATTTTTCTCAACCCTTCCTTACTCCACCTGGACATTTTCAAGTTATTGCAACAAGTAGGAGACCTTTCTGTGTTTGTGGCTAAAGAGATTTTCTTTCCCAGCCGGTGGCCCCAGAGGACAGACTTGGGTCATGCACTGCTAATAGAAGTGACTCAAGCTAATACTAAAATCTCTCAAGTGGGAGTTGCACATCTCAGCTTTTCCCTGCCGTTTTCTGCCTGTATTAAAAGGATTTGTAACCGGGATTTGGATGCTTTCAATAAATGCTGCATTTCATACATATCATTGGTTATGAGCCAAGAGGACTGCTAGTCTCTGCTGGCCTCTGCATCACATTTAAATCATCTGTCACAATAGATTTGGTGGGAAAACAAGTTCAGTGCTTGGTAACAAACAGAAGGTAAATTACTTCCTGGATTCCTCACAATCTTAGATGATGGAACAAAATAAAAGACTGTTTCATCTGACTGAGGGATAGAGCAAATAAACACAAGGGATGGCAAGCGATAGCAGAGAATGGTGGGGAGGACACTTACAATTCTAGGAAGATTATTTTGTGTGTGTGTATCATGTTTACATATCTTTGTGGGGACCAAAAATTGGAAGTTTACTATACTTGTGGGGACAAAATGCCCATCCCCACGAATTTGAAGGCATTTTTGAGGCTCAAAAAGTGGTTTTAGTGTGAGGGTAACAATTAGGTTATGGTTAGGTTTATGCTAAGACCTAACCATAACCTTAAAAGGTTAATAGTCTGCACATAATACCTCAACTGGATACAGGTCCGGGATAAAAGAGTAGGAGAGCCAGATTCCAATAATATTTTATTCCACATGGAAATCATTGATTGGAAAATTGGACCTGCCATCACCTGAAATTTAAAACTTTCTTCATTAGCTATTAGGTTTAATTTTAAAATAGACTAAACCTTTAATCCACATTTGCCCATTTTAAAAACCACAAACTAAAATGTTTAACAACCAGGTGAGCAGTATGTTTAGCAGATAGATAAATAGATAGTACGTAGAGCATGTAATTAGTTCAAATGTTGAAAAAGATTTTGTATATTAGATGTAAGTGCTCCTACGTCCACATTTATGAGTCACAGAGGAAGAAAGGAACAATCCCTTCACAAAAAGATCTTTAGCATGGTGTTACTTTTTCAGAGAACATCTACAGTATTTTAATGGAGGAATAAAAGTAGAGCAATTAACTGAATGAGCATGCGTTGTCATGCTATCTGCCATCAGCAGATTGGTCAATTGGTCGTAAACGGATGGGTATGGTTGGGAATAGTATTCGGGTAGGCTGCATTGTTTAAACAATGCTCAGCTGAACCAAAGGTGTGTCACCCAGTGTGGTCTTCTGCTGCTGTAGCCCATCTGCTTCAAGGTTCAACATATTGAGGATTCAGAGATGCCCTTTTGCATAGTTTGGTTGTAAAGGTATGCATTTTATGTAAACCCTAGAAATAGCTTTATGGGAAATCAGCAGTTTCTAAAATACTCAGACTGCCTTGTCTGGCACCAGCAATTGTGTCACCTTCAAATTGTATACGTTGCTGAAATATGTCTCCCCCTACCACCACTTCCCCTGCCAGTGGCGGACCCCCTCAGACATCGGTGCGTTGGTGGTTCTTTGTGTCCAGGGATGGGCGTCCAGGTACACACCGGCTCACTCCTTGGCGGCCGCTTATCGGGGCCTGGAGCCTGGGGCTCGCTCGGGCCACTTCGGAGGTGGGGTGCCCCCGGCCTCTCGGCCTGGGGCTCGGTCACTCAGGCGCAGCTGGCTGCCGGCGGAGCTCACGGGCGCGTCACTGCAACTCCCCCTGGCTTCTGCTCCGCGGCTGCTGAGTGAGCCCTCATCTGGGACTCTCCTCAGTTCTTTCTGGGACAGTGGCGCAGCTGCCCCTCTGTTGGTCTTCCTTGGTCTCTTGTGTTCTGGGGGCCTCTGGATGTCTGGAGTTTTGATCTCCTCCACACCTGCTTCACGCCCTGGAGGACGGGGCTGTGGCCCCCCCACACCCTCTAGCAGATTATTACATGAAGGAACCTTTTAAAAAACAAAAAACAAGCGCGTCCATGCTCACAGGTGTACACACGGGTGATCACACCCACAAACTACACCCTTTTTGGCTCCTACCTCAAAGCACACTGTGTTCTGTTGATCTTATGTGCTGCACAATAATGTTTAACATTTAGTATTTACTGTCATATTCCCATATATCATTGTGATGTTGTTTATTCTATTACTCTTGTTCTCTTCTGCTTGCTTTCTTTTTTCTTTCTCAGCAGGTGATCCAGGTGATTGATATATGCATTTTTTTTTCTCTGCCCGTTCTGTTGGTTTTTGTCTTTTGCCCTTCTCCCCCGTCCCTCTTCTCAGCTGTTTCTCTTTCCCTCTTTCTTTCTCCCCTTCTTTCCCCCAGTCAAGTCTGTCCCGTATTCAGTAAGTGAAAATAAAATAAACAATAAAAGGTGAATCAAATGGACCATTACGGCAAGGCTGGGATGGTCAGTTTGGTAAAGTAAATCCGTTGGGCATCTTTCTTTGCCTTTAGACAACAATTCTGATGGCAAAAGAGCCAAACGGGACAGGCCAAAAAAAAAAAAAAAAAAAAAGAAATATGTCATGCACTGAATGCAGCTTTTTAAATTCAGTACATGATTTTATTTTATTTTATTTTTTATTGATTAGCATTCAAATATCTCAGTGAAGACAGAACAAAGATCTACCACAAAGCAAGAAAGCATGAGACAAGGCTAATCTCATGCTTTCTTGCTTTGTGGCTAATCAAAAGGTATTGGCTGACATATGACATATTTCTTAAGGCAAATAATGAAAAAGAAGTTTGATCATTACAAGAAACACACAAGAAAACAGAGCCATATAGCTGAGTGGGGCAAAAACAGCATGCATCAAAAGAAAGTGTACAAAATCCAGAGATGAGCAGCGGAATGCTACTTGTAAGAGTTGCAGTTAAGAGTTTGTTTTGGAATTGGGGGGAAAAGGAGGTTTTAGATGTTTACTCCTTTATCTTTTCTATTCTCTTGTTCTTCACTGCCCTCTGGAAGCAGAAGCATCGTCAGCTCGGCTCTTTTGAACATTTTGCCTTCTTGTTTGTACGCTCACATCTTTCTGTGGACGTGTGTGGCAGCTGAAATAAAAGACAGACATATGCTATTTGCAATGCTCCGCATTTGGGATCATTACCTCTAAGCTAATGTTAACAGAGGACGAGCTGCTGTAGCAACTGAAAATATCAATTAAAATCTAACCATAATTAACTTTGAGTCTACTGCTCACGTTACACTAACAAAAGCAACATTTAGAGACAAATAAGCCTCATTCTTTGGTGTATTTGACATATATTATGTTTGGTTTTTTTGCATTGCTTCCCTCAGAAGCATAGTAAATATTTCTGTGGGGAGTTTCATTCATCAGAAGTGGTGATATTTCTACCTTCTAATCATGAGATCAGATTCTCATGTTATTGATTAATTACCGCACAAATGCTGGGTTGCAAAAGTGTCAATTATTAGGATTTCAACACACGTAGTTTGTTAAATGACCTTTCCCCCCCTTTGCTATGTTGTTAAAGGAAGGAAAATGGTTTCTTCTAATGTTTAGTCATGCATGGTGTGTGTGTGTGTGTGTGTGTGTGTGTGTGTGTGTGTGTGTTCCCGTGTGTCTATGCTCATTAATCCCCTTCCAATCGGGCACGACATGTTCATTAGCCCGCTGCCTGTTTGCATTGTTAACGCTAAGCCTCAGCCAGAGCTATGGCACATGTGCATGTTTTTTTTTCTTATATGCGTTAATGAGTGTGCGTGTGCAGGCTCTTAACAAGCACAAGTCTAGAGAACAGACACATTTAATAGTTTGAAAGAAGAGGAAGACAAATGCACATAGATGAGCTGCCGATAAGTACAGTAAGAGAGGGATGCTTTAGGAGCAGTTGATGTACCCATTAAACTCCCTGAAGACGGAGACACACAAAGGCTCAGATTGCCACTTTAAAATACCACGGTGTCACATTTGAAGGAGTTCACTCATTCTGTGTTCACGATTGCTTAATCTCATTTTGAGCCCTCTGTGTTCTGTTGTTAAGCTTCCAGTAACACGTTTTGAGTCATGTCACACATGGCTTGTAGCAGTGTCTTTATTTTCCACAGATTATGTACGCTTTAGATCGCAGAGACCTGATAACAACGCCTAAGTTGTCGGTTTGTGTAGAATTGCTTCTGTTACACGACCAAAGACAAATGGAAAGACTAATGAAGAGAATACGTGGCTTTGACAGCTAGTTCTTGTAATGTCCCTCCCCTTGCTCAGTCAGTGTGTTTCCCTGTTGGGCTCATACATCACCGTCTTTACTCCCTGTACCCTTTCTGGGTTGTTGTGATCTTGTCTGGTTGATGCATTGGTCCTTTAAACATCCTTAGACTCTGTTGGTTTCTGCTGCTGCTGCCGTGTAACTCCCTGGTGACTGACTTTCCACAAAAAAAAAAAAAAAAGAACTCTGTGCCATATTTGGTTCTTTTAGCTTGGACTTGAGCAGTGGTGTATCCTGAAGTGTTCACTCTTAGCTGGATGTCATTTTCTCTCTGTGTGTGCAAAAATTCTTCTTCATTCTTCAACTTAAAAGACCAAACACACTGCACCAAATTGATCTTCAAGTTCAGTAGCGGTGTACTTTGGGGTGGATTTCTTTCTTTTATTGGTAAAGTTAGTTGGAAATGATTGTAATTTACTAAAGAAATGGAATAAACAGCTCTACCCCAGCCTACCTGCACCCTTAAAGCTCACTCAGCATGGCGTACCTTGTCTAATCGATGCAAACAAGCAGAAAAAAACTGTCAGATTTTCCCCTAAGCTAGCTTAAAGGCTGCAGCTTCATAAATACTGCACAGACATGAGAGTTTGGGTTAGCGTTAGTATTCTCACCCAACAGCACTTATTTCCCAGAATAGAGAAAGATATCCAGGCTTTCAAATTTATGTTAAATTAATCATTCTTTCACTGTCCTTCCTTTTTTTTGTACATTGTCTTCTCTTCCTATTTTCCATTCTTTTGTTCTGTATTTCAATCTCGTACCTCTTACTTTCGTCAGTGATCGCTTGCTTTTTGGCCTGATCCTCCCTATCCTGTTTCAAATGTTTACCTCTACTCATTGTTTCTTTTGTTTCTTCCTTTTTATTTCTTAATTGCTTTTCTTTTCAGTCGGCGTGTCTTCACTTTTTCCATTTTTTCATCCTCACTCAGCCTTTTCCCCTGTTCTTGTTCTGCTTTTGTGTTTTTCATCCCAGTTTAGTTCGGCGAATATCTCAAAGCCCAATTTGAATGCGTCATGCATAGAAAAGAGCGTCCTCTCCTCCTCCTGCTTTCATTTCCTTTTATATTCTTTTCCCATCTCTCAAGGTTTCGTTTTCATACCTTGAGTCACAAAATAGACCGTGAAGGTCTTACGAAGGTTGTTCTGTTGTGCGTGTGTGTGTCTGTCTCTCAATATTTCAGGATGATATTTTGCGTTCAGAGTTCACTCTATTGATTCCCTTAGCATACATCCTTTGAGTTGTGATTGCATATACATGCACCAGCAGGGTTTTGACTGCCTGAGTTGTTTGTGAAGCTTAGCAGCAGGTTGTTGAGAGCTGCAAATGCCTCATTATGTAAGATGTGTTTACCAGATGCCAGTCTACAGTTTCATTTGTCCCCTGTCTCACTTTATCACTCACATTTGCGTCTTCTAAGCAGCCATTTTGGCTCGCTTCTTTTTCCTGTTCTACCTCTGTCATCTGCTATCTTGCATCCCAGTTTTACGTGAGGAAAAAACAGATGTCCATATCTTATGTTATACACTTTTTTTTTTTTGAAACAATAGGAATACATGCCTTGACTTAAAACAATGCCTTTGTGTTTTTGCCTCATATGGTGTATTTTCATGTATGTTTCCACATGTTTCAATAAACTGCTGCATCCATTTCTCCTTTTCCTAGCAGTGATTGCACCACCCATAAACTCATCCAGAAAATAATAAAATAAAATAATAAAGGGATTTGCTTTTGACTATGAGAAAGCACAAGATCTTCAGCAACAGAAGTGGATCTTTCGTATAAAAAGGAAAATGAAAATAAAGGGCGAGAGGATCAAAACAAAAATAAGGAAAATTGCTTTATTGGTAATTAAAGTTATTAGCTGGTCCCTGTGGTAAAACGAGTGATGAAAAACAGATGACTCTTCTTACATCTCATGATGAGTGGGAACATTTATTGAGCTGCAGGCAACTGCATTTTATTTTTGGTATAAATCAAAAAGGGGCTGTTTGTTCAGAGAGAACTGTGTTTCTCTAAAGCTGTAAATTCTTGCAATTGCAATTCTTGCAATGGTTCCCTTTTAGTGGCGATCTGGTCATGAACAACATAAAGCTGCAACACAACATAATGTAATGTAGGATCTGACTTAGTAAAAACCTAAAAAACCTCATTCATAAACAGGAAACTGATAAGTTTGTAGCATAAACCTATTCGCTGGAATGTTCAGGACAGTTCAGTTACACAGCAAAAAGCATTGAACACCAAGCAGAGCTCTTTATATTTCTCGTATACGAGGGAGGCCCGAGCCAAGTGACGTTCCTTCCACTTGACCCCAGTTGCTCTCGTCCGCTCCCTCGTAACACTGCTGTGTGTGTGTGTGTGTGGTCAGAGTGTGACCCTATAAACAACTTCCCTAAACCTGCTGGTCTGGAAGCCCAGCAGTTCATCTAAACAAAAGGCACTTAGACTAAAACAGATATAGATATGTTTATCATACCACAAAACAATAAGCGAAGGTACGACCTCTCCCATGCTCCCAGGATGTGGGTGTGAATGCCAGAACACTCTGGAATGCACACAAAGTCTTTGCAGACTATTAAGGATCAACCCTCTACCAACATGACATTGATTATAAAACTCTAAGCATATATGAGTAGATATTTCTAAGCATAAATGACAATCCAACAATATAAATCTAACAGAAACAGGTCATAATAACACAGTAATCAAAAGATATACAAATAAGTACCCTGCTACTAGGAAAATGTGAAACTGAAATCGCAACATACAAAACCATACTGAGAGTTAATTTTAAGTTTTTTATTCAGACGGGAAGCAAAAAAAAATCTGTCTGGCAAACCTTTTTTCAAGCAACCCAAACAAAACCAAACACTCAAACAAACAAAAAAGTTTTGGACTCTCAAACCCTTCGTCTTCTCTTCTCCCAGCCCAAACAGCGCACCTCTCTGTCTTCATCCTTGGATGTCCAAAGGCCGGTCAACCACAGCTGTGAGCCCAGCGAGGTGAGCTCTTCCCTCGGCTACGCCAGCTTCAGCACCAGTCCCCCCGCCAGCCCTCCGCTCAGCCCCAACCAGGAGGACTCTGCAGGTTCCAACGACGACTGTCAGCTCACAGGTAAGAAGCATTAAATGCCCTTTACCTTCAGTTTTCCAGTTACAAAACAAGATGATCATTGTTGAAGGCCTGAGCCTCAAGTGAGAACAAGTCTTTTACCTGGAATGTAATGACATCTCACTTCCCCGAGGGGAAGGAGGGGGAAGCAACACAGATATCTTCTCTAAGGAGTAATGCTGTGCTATTTATATAACCCTTTGCATTAATGTAATGGCAGCAATCAAAGCTACTAAAACACTTCTTCCTGTTTTAATAGATGCAAATTAAGACTGAGTAACTTTGGAATTAAAGGGGAAGTGTACAAGTTTAAGGTGGCATCTAAAGGGCTGTTTTAATTATTTATTGTTCTATGAGTGTCTTTCCTAACTAATTTATCATTTGGTCAATTAAGAAAAATAATTAAAGAGATTTATTCATTCTTTGCTGCCTGACCAAAAAATCTGTCATATCAGTTTGGTGAAAAATAACATGGTTGTGAATAATGTGGTTTTTTTGGATATTCACTAACATGTTGCCTGAATTATTCTTTATTTTTGGATTAGTGGTGTTTTATCATCAGAGGGGTCTATTCTCAGTGAAGCATCTGTAGAGAGGGAGTGAAATGTGGTTTGAGCTAAAATGAAAGGGAATGTAAAATCTGTTCAGAATATTTAAAATGCCACATTTCTTATGTGTATAAGCCAGCTGGTGTCTTGGTGACCTCCTCTCTTACTAAATATCTACTCTAATAATGCATAACGCACATATTTTATCTGAAAGTGAATATAATGACTGCTTGTATGTTTCGCCATGTGGTGCATCATTTTTCTTGCACTTGGGTTGCTCATTATAACATAGCTAAGCCCACCTTTTTTTTTTTTTCCTCATGTTTTCCTTTTACATGTTGTCACTGTTGCCTTGGTGTAAGTGATGCTTAAACTCTGACTGCATAGGAACCAAATAAAACCCTAATCTCTTTGTCCTGGGTCCCAGGAAATTGAAATCATATTTCTACTCATTCTATTCTGGTGGCCATAACCAAGTGGCAAGCACCTTAGAGGCTAAGAACATGTCTGAGAACAGCTGGAAGGTGTACAGAGTGCACCATGAAAGCTGGATCATTTCTGACTGAGATGAATTAGAGATCATGATCCAGGCTACACTAGGCAGGCAGACAGTTTAGCAACAGCAGGAGAACACTTTATCTTTCAGTTAGGCAATGCTGACTTCATTCATCAAAATAAATGAATAATATCTCTATTTGCTACTACTTGCAGATGCTGGAGCCACTCAAGCTATTGCTGAAAGGATAGTCATATTATTAGTGCAAACATATTAAAAGATGCCAGTTTGGGTTTGTTTGCATTCAAAGTTATCAGCACATCCCAACACAGACACATTAGCATGATGTTTTTAGATTATATGCCATTTTAACTTCTTAAACTGTGTTTGCATAATCTGCCCTAGACTTTGTTTTGACGAATACAGCCACACCAGCTACTTTTACACAGCATCAATTACTGCAGGTTGGCTCTGACACCGAATGCTCAGCGGTTAGTTAGACCTGTCGGGTAATGCAGGTTCACGGTTATGAAAATGCAACATTTTCAAAACTCCCATTTTCCACAAGCAGCGTGTTCCTCTCACTGGCAAAAATAATGGATTATAATGGATTCCCAGAGGACTCGTGATTTTCTCCTCATTAATGAAACACCGGTAATTTTCCAAACAGTGAGAATTTAGTCAGATGAAAGCATGTGAGCAACCAATCAGCCAGGTGATCTGGAGACTACAAACTTCAGACTTTCCTCTGTCTTTTCCCTTAAAGCTAAATGCATCAATGCTTTGCAGTTGTTAACATTTTTTTAAACTTACTATTAAATATTCACCAAAAATCTTCTTTGCTTTTGCAGAGAACTCCACTAATCATGGCAAGCCAGTGAAAATGAATGTATTTAGCCTGATATATTCACCATTTTAAATGCTTGTGGGGATGTAACGAACAGATTAATGTTAGAGATTAAACTATTACTACTGAATAAATCATGTTAAATATATTCTTTTTAGTCTGGCCTTTAAAAAGCAAGATTTTAGGGTAACAATATAGCAGATGAATCGCACATCTGTTCAGCTTTGATGCAAATCAGGATGCAAGCTTGCTGGCTATCTTAAAAACTAGGCTCTGAGACATCAGCAAAAAATTCTCTGTTAGTCCAGTGGGGAGTCGCTTTTACTGTCACACCAGATGAAACACTGTTTCATCATTAGATGCTCTCCCCCGCTGAGTTTCAAAGTTTCTTCTCCAAAAGGAATATTCGGAGTAATGAATGAGGTGTTCATATAAGAGTCCCGTAATCAGTGCATCTGAGTCTTAAATCTGCACACGTGCACATTTCACTGCATTTATTTAAGCTCACAAAATAAAAAAGTAGCATAAATGCTAATTGATGCAAGCATGTTTACTATTCATGTGCCCCTTTTTAAAAAATTGTGACTGCATATTTATGAGTTTGACACATTTTTAACATCATGGACTTTCCATTACCATGTATGTCTCTGTGTAAATTAGGGAATATTTTTGAATATTCCTTAAATTATAAAAAATCAAGTTGTTCATGCGACGATTTCTACTCCTGGTTTTATGTGTGTATGTATAAGGTGGCTATAATGTAAAAATGGCACTTTAAGGTTTGATGGTAGTTAGCAAACAGGAGAAAAGTCAAAAGTGGAAGACTATTACAGCTGTCAAAATGTTCTGAGAAATAAAGAAAAATGAGGCTCCGCTCAAACGTCACCAGGTAAAGCTAGCATGACCGATGTACCAGAAATATGCACCACCACTGGAGATTAGAAGTGGGTGAGTGAATAGTTCTAAGTCAACACTGAATATTATTTTTGCTTGAAATACCAAGTCCTACAGTAAATCCCCCTTTTTATTAAAAAATAATTTTTGTACGTTTATGTCGGCACAATGTAATATTTAATTTTCAATATTTAATTTAAGTATTTCTGTATTATGAGATATTTATTTCTGACCTTCGTTTCCTTGGTGTCATTTCCTACAACCTCGTTTGTGTTACCATAGTGATAAAATCCCTGTTGTCATGGAAAAGTGGTGGCCTTGGCGATGGTTAGCTTGTGACGTGGTAATACTTCCTTCTCTCACCTGGCTTTCAGTCCAACTGTCCCTCACACCCGCAGCTATCGGGCTTCCAACAAAAGAGGCAAAGCAAGGGAAGCTGTCCAGGCAGGAGACATATTCGAAGTGTGTGTGTCTTTGTCTGTGTGTTTCATCCGGGAGCAGTTCAGAGACCCTGCTAGACTTTGATCTGAGTAGAGCCTCAGCAGGGGAAAAACACATTCATTATCAATCCACAGGTGCATGCACACAGACACACTCGCGCACGCGCGCACACACTCATGCACACAGGCGTAAAACTGAATGAGACATCTTCATCTAGTATTCCTATTGAAGCATTGCGGTGGTATTTATGTTACAAGACTGTGTTATTTCCCTCTTAAAGCTACATAATGAGCCTTGGCCTGTCACTGATATCTGGTGGATGACTTCTGAGGACAGAAACTGAGGAGCAATTATTGATCACAGTCTCGAAAATCTCTTCTTTTTGACTTTTGAAAACATTGCCTGACACTATGTAAATATATCGGGCATGGATAGTGTTCATAGTTGAATTGCTGAGTGGATACATAAAAATTTAATGGCTTGCAAGAAGGTTCTCGTGCTTAAATAGGTTATCAGTGGCTCATTTAGAATGCACAACCACTTAAAGTGTCTTTTGGACACTGTTGCCTAAAAGGCATCCCACTTCTCAGTGCATTGGATCAATGCATTGATCCTGTACTTAATAATTATGCATCCAATTATTGGTTGAATGAATGCAATAACATATACTGTACTATGTAAGATATTTGCTCTGTTCATAAATATTGAAAGATGAACAGAGTGACAAACAATCAGTTAAATTACATTCCAGGTTATTTACAGTCATGATTGGCTAACTTACTCTAATTGTAAACAATCTTAAGAATTTACCATATTCAAAAAGGAGTAAGCTAAGTGGCTAATCATGTATCTGTAACATTTTAATCATGAGCTGTTCAAACTTTTTAATACATTTTTATTTTCATTTTAGAAAACATACTTTTTCACTCTCCTGGAGAATAGGCACGAGTAGACTGATACCACTCATGTCCTTATTTGTAGACTGTAACTACTACTATTGCCTATTGCCTAAGTACCTAAAGGCTGAAGTTCCTTGAGTGACCACTTGGTGCTGGTTCCAAAAACGAGTCAGTTCTTATAAACTTGCATCGGACCTGAGATAAAGTTTTCTCAACTTCCAGGCGGGCAACTGAAGCAACTACCAGTGAGAGTAAAGATTACTGTTGATTGATACGTGACCTGGTAGTAAATACATAAATACATTAGATGGTCACCTAGGCAGCTGGAGCGTGGAATATCTGCAAGCAACGAACTGTCAGCTTTAATGCGATATGCAATGAGCAAATGGTTCCCAGCGTGGATGTAGCTTAAACCTGTGAGAACAGAAAGACTTTCCCAAAAAGAAAGTTTCTTTCTGAATGAAGACACAGTTGTGACTGACCTGACGTCTGCAGAGAATGTATTCCAAAGAAAAGGACCACAGTAACTGAAACACTCAGCACACTTGGATCTAATAGTCACAAGATTTGCACCTGGTGACCTGAGAGGTCTAATTGGGTTATAGACACTGAACCAGTCGGAGATGTAATAGTGAGCCAAACTATTGAGAGCGTTATGAACTAATAGAAGCATTTTAAAGGTAATTATGTGTTGAAATAGGAGAAATGACTTTAACACTGGGGTAATATGTTCAAATTTCCATGTAAGGACTTTGACTGCTGTTGTCAAAGTTGTACTATTGATGGTTTGGATAGTCCAGCAAGTCGAGTGTGACAAAAAGCCGTTCTGATGACCTTATTGATATGATTATCATAACTCTATTTATCCAGTATTATGCAGTCTATGGATGGACCTTGTTAAGTGCAGGACATCATGGTGGCCGGATACATCTTTTATTTACAGTCCATGTTAAAGACAGAGTATATATTAGAGACTCACTAGCTTGGCTCTGTTAATAGCTGATACATTATCCCGTTAACCTCTAATTCTTTTTACAGGATTGATGTGTCATATCATTTCTTGATGGGTGTGACAACTTTTAACTCTGTTCTCCAGAAAACAAGTAAAACATTTTTTCTAAAATTTCAAGCTCTTTTACTTAAAGACTTGATTAAATTTACTTTTCTTGATTAAGTCCTTGGAACTTAGTCTTTGGCTATAGATTAAAAACATGAATCAATAAATCCATTTTATCTCTATTTTTCAGGAGGAAGCATCACATTACTATTTTAACCTTTAGAGCATATAGAAAAAAATCTTGTTATAAAAACTGGCTGCTGATGCAGACATACTAAAATTTTACATTCTGGGGGAGGGATTGTCTACTTATAATGGATGTGTAATGCCTTATCACCCTGCTTATGAAAACCTATTATATAAGTCCTACAGCACTTTATAGATGCTGCCAGTAATGCCTTCTAAATATGTATACCTCTATTTGTTCCACTCTTTCTCTGGATGTGTGTCTCCCTCACTCTCCTTGCTTGAAGTTCCAATACCAGGAATAGATTGGCACCCATTTATTTTTCTATTTCATTTTTTTTCCTCTATTTTTTTTCCCTCCTCCGTCTTCTTCTGCTACGCTGCTCATCCCGCCTGCTCTCTCTACTTATTAGCTTTATAAGGCCTATTGTGGGGTTGCCATGGTAACAAGTGGCTTACAGAGAGAAAGAGAGACAGCGAGAGAGAGAAAATGAGAGAAAGGAGTATATATGTATGTGGGTACAGAAGGCAAAAAGTCACAGAATTCAGAGGATGCCAGTGAAAAAGAGTGGGTGAGAGAGAATGAGCGTCTAATGTTGCAGAGGGGGTGGGGGAGCCTGGTGATGAACAAAATTCAGGCAAATAGAAAGAATGAAATGTGAGATTTCAGGGGGCTGGTTTGAGAAATTAGGACAAGAAAGTGAAGGGAACACGTTTTTCCTGGCATTCCATAAAAGGTCTTTCCTTCCTCCTGCTACACATCTGTCTGTCCTCTGATTATTCCTTTCATTCCTCCCTTCAACACTGTGTACTTTCCTTCAACCCGAAGCAAAGTATGCAGGTGTCAGCAACCTGCGTGGGCAGTTGGACTATAAGGATTCCTATTTATAACCCGATCCATCCCTGGTGCTGCTGTTACACTACATAACTAAAGTTTATGTAGTGCTGGATACTGCTTTGAGAGGATATTCCTCCAGCGTAGACCAACAAGTCTAATTCAGTATTAAGCAAAGTCAGTGGAACTGTCGACGCAGTTGTCCTTAATGAATTATGCAGTGCCCCCTGCGACAAGTCAGCAGCAAACAGGCATAAATCTTCAGGTCTCTATTTATTCCTCTGAGAGCTGTTCAGCTTTTTATGCACTCCTTATTTTGTTATTTTCCATGTAATTTAAATGGCAGTTGTTTTTTGTCTCTTGCAGAAGTTTGTCATTACATTAAAAGCAGCAGTAATCACCTGACCTACCAACGCTAGGTCAGGTGATTCATGTAGAGTTAAAAGGGATCACTAAAAGTGATTAACCCACAAAGACCTTATCTTGCTGTTTCCCTCAGATTTTTTGCTCGGGACGTGGTGTAAACCAAAACAGGGCAAAGTACGACTTCAGCTAAACACTCAGTTTAGTCCTTGATGCTATAATTTATTTTAGTTATTTCTGTGCATTTTGCTAAGAAAATGGGAAATAGGTGCAGCAATGTATTGAAAAGGTGCAAATATATACCGAATTATAGTATATTATATTATATTATATTATATATAGTATTATAGTCTAAAGGAAAGATCAGTCTGGGGGAAGATAGTCTTTCTGTAGGTTAACCTGCTTGTAAGTCAATATTCAGTCTGACTACTTTTATTCTTTGTTTTGTTGTTTGTCGAGATGATCCTACGCTGCTTAAGTGATGCTGAAGTTCGGGCTCTGTGAGGCCAGTCCATCAATGATAGTGTTTGATGGTGTGTAATCCTACTGAGGTATGTTTTACTGCTTTGGCTCTGTGTAAAACATACCTCAGTAGGATTTTCTGGATCATATTTATGGTGAAAAACAAAGTAGTTGCCCATCAGACACTTTGCATGGTGGATCAAAATCTGACAGCACTTCATAATTTAATCGGTTTTGACAAGATCCCCTAACAGCACTGGGTGAATGTAGCCTGAAGCCATGACAGAGCCTCCACTGTGTTTTAAAGATGGCTGTAGACACTCAGTCATTCTTCACTCCATATGACATGTTACCTCTGATTTTCAGTCCAGTTTTTGTGTAATTTGGCATACCTCTGCTTTTTATTCCTATTTGTTCCTATTTATCCTATTTTATTCCTATTTAGAAATGATGCACAATGCAGTTGAAATGCTTGGTTTACAGCAAAGTTTTGGCAAACATAAGATATGCGTTCGATGAAGCTTTTGAAGAAACTGGAGCAAGAGTCAATATACCGCATTCGTAGCTTCTTCTGTTCCATTTATAAAAAGTAAATAGAAAATTGAACCATGTTTCATGTTAAGACAGATGGTAAATTACCCAAAGAGCAGATCTGTTATGCAGCTGCTAGATTATCTGTAAAGGGTTTTTTCTTTTCATCACTCTGTCTTCATGACCTTATCTTAATAAACTGAGGTTAGTTTGTAAAAGGATTCTCTGAGATAGGTGAAGCCGCCCCGATTTAGTATAAAGAATTACATTTTCTTTGGTGTGTTATAAAAATGAAAAAAAAAATCCTGCCTAAAAACTTCATATTCTCCTCATAATGCAGCTGACACACAAAGCGGCTGAGTAATCGATGATCTCCATCAGTTAATGAGCCGTAAATGGCAAAGCGATCAACTACTCAGTGTGCGAGTGCTGCTCTTGCTGTGTGTTTACTTGAAAGACTTAAGTTCATTAGACTTCCACTGCTTGATTCAGTCCTTTGTTCTGAACTATCACACACTCCACTTGTTCCCTGTATAAGGACATTCTTCTGCACAGATGCAGGTCTGTCGGCCTGCTGCGTGTAATTATTAAGTCATCGTCACAGTCAGCAAAGCCTTTGTTTGGAGCATTAATTTGATACTCATGGACACACACACACACCTTAGTTACCTTAGCTTTCTCCTCACCTTCCTTTGTCAACACACATTTGAAAGAGTTGTCTTTTATTGCATCTCTTCTGACGTAACCTCAATAAGAAGAAAGAGGTTCTTGACATCTCATTAATATTTTAATCAAGACCTGAGATAAACAGAAGCAGAGACACATCATGCAAGTTTTCCCCTGCGGTTCTGGCCAGGTTTAATGTGCTGAATGTGTCCCCTGTTGTGTGGCAGAAGTGGTGAAATTATAGTGCTCCTCTTGTTACTTTTTCAATCAGGTTTGAAAGAGGATCAATCAAAGATAAAAGCTGTTCAGTCAAATTTGAAAGGTAGAGGAAGAAAGAGATGAAAGAGCGTTTAGCAGTTATGCAGTTTGAGCTGTATTGCTTCTGTCTCGTGTGTAAAGTTTTTTTTTAATAAGTGCGTGATTTGGTTTTATGCCATACATGCAGTTTTACACTAAAGTTCATAAGGTGCACTGATGCAATCCAGTGCAAAGCCTTGCAGTGCAGCAATCCTTTTTATTTTGTACTCATGGTCTGAGTAGAAATTATTAGAGCTATGTCAACAGACTGTTTGACACAGAGTGGGATCATATGTGAGTTTTTGGACAGTCTTGGTAGTAGAGTGTACCGCCCTAAGGGTGCAGCACTAATTAACTGCTCAGTTTCATTAATGAGGTGGATAGTTTTGATCACACATTCACTCTCCGTCTTTAATTTATTTTTCGCCTTAGGCAGTTTTGCTACCAAACAGGTTCAGGACAAATGTGGATTTTGTGTGTTCGAAGGGGATTTTAATAATATTAACCCATCTCAGCCTATTGCAGCTACATATGTATCAGTAGGGCTGTTCAATATAACGATATATATCGGATGACGATATAAAAACGTCTATCGTTTTGTTTCTTGGTCTCGCAAAATAAACTGTTTACGGCAATATTTTTTCATTATTTTGATGGTCACTGTAGTGGCTACATTAATTTCTTAAAGTTCTCTATTTCTCTTATATTTAATATAACCACACTACCGATGGACAAGCGCCTGTTTTTATGCGTTGTGGTTAGCAACAACGACGGTAACACCATCGCCTGTCCGCTTGTTTATGTTCCACATAAACCTTTCACAATAAAGCTCAAGATCCTGTTGAGACTTTTCAAAATAAACTGAATCACATGAAAGAGCAGATTATTTACAGATGAGAAGTAAAAAAGAGCCGCCAGGTGCTAAAAAAATAAACCTTACACTCAAACGTTGGAACAGGCTTTTCCCCGCAGCACCCTGTGTAATAAATACTCACAAAGAAAACGGCGGCCGTTACAACCTATGTCTAAAAATGTATAGTTTCATGCATCGGTTAAAACACTTGACTCCAGCTACATGAAGCGCAGCTGGAAATACTTCACGCAAGTCGAGCTGCCCGAGATTCACAGAATTTACAGAAAATGTTACATTTTGTGATTTATATCGTTATCGGACGATAGAATTCTTATATTGGGATATGAGATTTTGGTCATATCGCACAACCCTATGTATCAGCATATGTACTCATATTCACCAAGATAAAACCTTCTTTTTACCTAAAACATGATAAACATAAATAAAACAGCAAAATATACAGTGGGTAATTTGGAAAATGTCTCCTAACATGCTAGCTGTTATTCCAGCTGAGCAGCTTCATTGTTTGCAAAAATGGCTGCATTGACTGCAACACATGTGGCAACGTATTATAGTGTAGGATCACATCTGGGCAGATGGTGTTGTTGAGTGAGTCAAAGCCTTCACAATAAGGTTTTAACTAGTTTTTGAAAAATATTGATGGAAAGTTAATAAACGCTGAGCCTTTCATTTCCCCCCCCTTCAACAAAACTGTAATGTGTTGTGGTGAACCTTCTCAGGAGTTACAGTTAAATGTGACAAAAATACAAAAAAATAGGAAATCAGGAAGTGGGCAAACACACCGCTGCATAACTCTGAAGCTGTGTCAACCCTGTGTCAAAGAATATCAGCCGATATATTGACAGTTTGTTTTTTTTTTTCTTCATAAGAATGAGTTTTGTCCCCCAAAAATACAAGAAACATAACAGGAAATACTCAAATATAAAAAGTAGTTATTGAGATGGAAGTGTATTACAAGATCAGTCAATAGCTCTCCTTGGAGTCATGATACTAGGGATGAATATTAAGGAGTCTGTGATCTCCTCACTTTTTGTCTGGCACACAAAACTAACACAAAATTTTATGCATAACTTAGAGTTAGGGTTACTTCTTATCACGGATGACTCATAAATCTCATCTGGCTAATAGAGACACTGTGACTGCAGACTCTCGCATTGGCTGTGTGATTTTTATTTGTTTCTTTATTTTTTTTAGTTCTCATTGAGTCTTTTCAGTAACAAGCCTCTTGAAAATCCATGCAAACTGAAATCAACAATGTGCATGAACATTATTAAAACACCTCATTGCTATGTAACTCCTCTTCTGTGCCTTCTTCTCTTTGTATTCGGGCTTAAATCTCTGTCACTACTTTGTGGTTGGGTTTTGAATAGAAGGACCTGAGGTGATGATGAGTCATGTTTGGAAGCTCTGAACACAAAAGAGGCTCACGCTGATACCCAGACAATATTCAAAATAGCTCGACAGAAGGTAGCAGAATTTAGAGAGATGCACAGAGAAACTCGCCTTAAGAGAAGCTTTATGGAGAAGTTGTATCTGGTCTGCAGTGCTTTGGGTTTTTTTGGCATGCTACAGTTATTGCAGCATTATAAGACATATATAAAGATAAAGAAAAAGCAGCACAATTCTTTAGAAATGGGTAACAGGGAGTTACATTTCATATATGTGTTTTTTCACACCCTCTAATCACAGTCTCAGACACTATTTCGTCATAGGTGCTGAAGGAAAGTTATGTAGAAAGTCACTTTTGGCGTCTGTCCTGTGACACACTGGGTTTAGTCAGTAGTGATGTGGTTCTCTCACTCCCAGCTTTGAACATTTGGACCCTTGTTAAAGTTCCCTTGGCGTCACATTCACTGGGCAATCTCTCAGTGTGGAGGGTTGTGAAGGGGCAGATTATTATTCAAGCTGCAGTCTGTTCCTAAACTTACCAAAGTTTTGGTAACTAAGTATCAGCAAAAATAAAAAGCAAGTTAAAATGAAGTGAAGCAGAGTGCAAAGCATAAAACTGTCGGTTGGTGATTTATGTCCACAAATGGGGCATTATTCACTGACAGTTTGTAATTTATAGCTTTTTAAAATGCTGTTATTTCATGGCCAGTGTTGGCATGGTCTCTCTTTTTGATGAAAGAAGTCAGAGGAGAATGACCAAACAACAGACCACACTGGGTGCCACTCCTGTCAGAACAGGAGGCTATGATTTACACAGGCTCACCAAAATTGGACACCAAGACCAGGAAAATGTTGCCAGTCTCGCCATGAGCCTCAATGTTTGCTGCAAATTTCAATATTAGGCTCAGAATAATGGCGTAATGGCGTAAACAACATGAGATCATGGATCTGTCATGCCTTGTATTAACTGGTGATGTGGGGGGATTTTTATTTATTTATTTTTTTTGGAAGACCTTGGACCCGAGTGTTGCTGCTAACCATTTCCATCCCTTTATGGCCACAATGCACCATGTCAGAAAGTCCAGATCCTGCTTCCTTGAACATGACAGTGAGTTCAGAAACATTAGTATTTAAATGGCCTCCACAGGCACCAGATCTCAATCCAACAACACACTTTTGTATGTAGTTTAACAGGAGATTTTCATCATGGGTGTGCTGCTTCCCACACTTTGCTAAATCTATAGAATGAAGCATTAAGGCAGTTCTGAAGGCTTTCCAGCCTGATATTAGTAAGTTGTACCTACTAAAGAGTCCTGTAGCATTTGAAAGAAAGGCAGCATTTAGACTTCCTGGAAATGTGCTGACTTTGAAGGGTGGTAAAGAAAGCTTGACTTGAAAAATCGGTACCTTTTGCGAGTTTGTGACCATTGGATCTCTTTATATAAACACTAAGATGATCGGTGACTACATTTTAATTTGCGAAGTTTCCTTTTGTATTCTGAAAATCTCTAAAGCTGTTAAGCATTTATGTGATTTTTGGATAGCACGTATATATAAAATCTAAATTTCTAATCACTGCTGATCTCGTATTAGTCATTTAACTGTCACCATCCTCTCCTGTCTCACATAAGCTGAATGAATGAAATTTCAGTGACTGCCATCATTCTCAACTTGAGAAGACCTGAAAAAATGGGTTTTAGCAGACAAAAGACAGTCACTGTGGCAAAAAAAACAACCCCTCTGCATATTTGAGTTACGAGTGAAAGTGTGAATTCAATATCTCCAGACTGGCCCCTCTCTGCCTTAAGGCTGGGTTTAGATACGTACAGGCTCTCAGTAATGAAGTAACGCTCTCAGCAGGGAATCCCTATCGCTTCTCCGCTACCCACGGGGCAGAGTTTAGCCTGACCTGTTTGCACCTGTTAGTGTGGCGCTAGCTCTAGTGTCACAAACCCGAGGCCAACTTTCAGCATGAAAAGATGAAGATAAGGAAAATGCCCCTTAACCCATAACTCAGATAAGAACTGTTTGCCATTCATTGTCTTCTTATTGTTTTGCTCGCTTGCTTTTGGGTGTGTATGAGAAATAAAGAGGATATTGAAAATACAGTCTAATATTAACTTGACATTCGTGTTTGTTAGAAACCTCACAAATGCACACACACACACTTGTCCATGACAATCTCTCGGTAGTTTCCAGTCTTTTTAGTATGTGTAATAGACTGAAATTCACCTAAGGTACCAAATTGGCGACCACCTAACCTAAAAACTAATTTGTTGATTAGGATCGTGGAGGCGCTTTAATTTTCTGGGCAGCAGGCATCATCTTTCACAAGCTGTGAAAACATAGTGATGATTTTAATTTTTACAGACAACGTGATAGCGTGATAATTTAGGAGTTTGGTGGAATTCAGAGACCCTGCACCACGGAGGCTTAGGCTGGAAATCATAAATACTGTTGTGTTCAGTGTAATAATAATACTCACATCAGAACAGCCAGCTATAATAAAGTGCAGGAAATGATGGTGACAAGCCTGTTACAGAATTTGGGATTCAGATTTGGTCAATCTGACACAAACAAAAAATGCAGTAAAGGTGTAATCTCCACTGAGAACAAGAAATGTCCAGCCGAACATAATGGGGTGTGGTTTAAAACCAATTAGCCATGTATGGTGAACTAAAATAGTTAAATACGATGAAGATAAAGGTGATTATCAGCCTCATGATTTTGTGTGATGTATTATGTGGAATAAGCCATGTAAGGAGCTACAAACACTAAATTTGCTTAAATCCAAGATAACCACAGTAGAGTGGTGTTACTGGGTGCTTTCTACCTTGTGTCCAAGTGTCACATGCATATCTCTAAATAAGTGTCTAAATGAGTTTCCTATTCTTTTATATTAATGAGTACGTATCTTTGGAAGTAAATGAATACATTTTATATCAATATGTGTAACAGTGAATTCTAAGTATCTGTTAATTTGGTAAGCCAAGTTATTTTTGCCATAATCCATTTAAAATGCAAGTGTATAATGCATTTATAATGACTATATACAGTGCTTAACACATTTCTTAGACCAGCACCCAGTGTGAGGTCTATCCCACAGCTGGCCTAAATGAACAGCATTGGTAATTACCAAAATCTTTCTTATGCTTGTGTAATTTCCCAACTCTTTAATTGAAATTATAATATAAATGCTAAAATATAATTATTGTTTTTAATCTGTGAATTTATCATCATTATTAGCATTATTATTATTATTTAATTAAGATGCCCAATTATAGTTATTTATTGTATTCTTGAAGATAAGAATATTTTTGTGGAGAATGATATGCCTGATTAATTTCTTATTTGAAGTGAGGACCAGTGTGCCATTTTTATTTTGACATAAAAATGTGAATTCAGTCTGCTATTTGCCTAATAAATAACAATATAATTTTTAATTTAAACAAGTTTTTGACAGATTTCTACAATTTTTTTTGCCTTTTTTTAAGGACAGGTTGTCTAAACAAAATTGTAAAGCACTGTAAATACATATAGGATGATATTAGCTCTGTAGGATAGTGAATCAGGCTGAGTTGAGTTTGAAGGACAGGTGCATTGGAGAACGAGGACCAGAAGCTAATTGAAACATAATCGAGAGATGTTCCATCTCAATAAATCCACAAATAACACTGGTGAATATTTTCAACAACAGACCTTTTCTCGAGCAAATTGTAGTCATATTTTAAAAACCACAATGTAACCTTTCTGAGTTTTTTTTCCGAGAGTCAAGAGTCATCCTATAGTATGGGACCTATCAGGAGATTAGTCATTATGTTATGCTATGTTCAATCGTGTGACACAAGTAGGAGTTAAAAGCAAACACTGTAGGTCATTTTTCCTTTGTAATCCCTTGTGTGGTTTTGAATCCCCAGGTTCTTAAACATTTGGTGTAAAGCTGGAAGAGTACAACTGAAACCTTTCTGTTTCTTGTTAAGTGTACTTGCGGGACCTTAGCTAATGATTCTGACATTTCCAACAACCATTGAAGGAAACATTTATCTAGCTCTCACATGTAACCCACTGAATCCCATGTTGCTTTAACATTTTCTTAAATCAATGGCATCAAATCATTTGCTTTCATCATCATAAGTCCGAGCAGACTTTTACAGTCCCACTCAGATGGGGGAGGGGTTTGCTCGCCTAGCCTAAGACTAACCTAATGTAAGCTTGGTACCCAAGGCTCCGGGAGCTGATAATGATTTATCCAGGCCTGTGGTGCTTAGAAAGTAGGGCTCAGTCTTTAATCTCAGGAATGACTGACAGTTCAGATATTACTCTGTAGTTTTTAATAACAGTCAGTGCGGCGCCACATGAGATGGAGCAATGAACGCAACGCTATCAGATATTGGGATCGTTTCCCAGCCCCTCCTGCTACCTCACACACAGAAAGAAAAACACCCCATTGTATGAGAAGATGGTGAGTTTGTGCAACCGTCTGCATACACCTCCACTGTCCCTTGTAGAGATTAGTCAACAAAATAAGATGTGTTGAGACCTCTCGCCGCAACTTTTTTTGACCTGTCCGTGTAAGAATCAATAATGAAAAAGGCTTTATTAGATTTCTGATAGAGTTTGCAGTAGAAACTCAACTTGCAGTGGACTGCTCCGATACTTTGTAGATTGGCCGACTTTATTATGATAGAACAAGCCTTACTCTTATTTTCTGCAGTTTTGATATATAACCTCCAGCCCTGTATCCTTACCCTTTCATTTCTCTCCCTCACCCCTCCTCCCTCAATCACTCAATCCTTCATTCTGTCACTCCCTTATTTCTCTAGCCGCTTTCACACACTCTGTCTGCCTGTCAGTCACTGGTCTGTGCCCCTAGCCTTCCCCCTCACTTTACACCAGCCTTGCTGCCATTTGTCAACCTTTCTTCTGTGTTTTGGTTAGTTGTTTTATTGCGACAGTATGCCTGTGCATTACTCATTTGCCTTTCCTTTTAAAGTGTGTTTTCTATTAGATAACCTCCCTCAACCTCTCTACCGCATATCTCCATCTCCATCTTCTGCAATTCATTTTTCACCTTTTCAGCCTCGTGCTCTAGGTTGTTTTCCCTTTCAGTGCTGGCCTGCAAACTGTTATGCCTCAATGAAAGAATATTGTCTTGCCTCTTTGTCAAGCTATGCTGAGTCTTCCAGCTGTTTCAGCTTTAACTAGATTTATTTACTGTAGAGAGGGTTTAATTTAGACCGGGGTTGCATTATACACCACTGTGGAATTGAATCTTACTTCTATAAAGTGATTACTTGCAAGAGAATATTCATTTAAGGAAGAACGCTTACTTTTACTTACTAATATGAGCTGGTGAAAGGAAAAAGTTTTCAAATTCGATATGATGTTAGAAGCTCTAAGCAGGTTTTGAGTTTGCGGTGTACACACAGTGAATAAGCAATGAATTTAGGGAACACTCAAAATTGTCAGTGTGCACACTAAAAACACTTGACTTCTGAGTGTGCTGCTAATGCATGCACGATACACCGCTGAACATTACAACCCACTGCAATTGGGCTTGAAGAGGATCTTAGGAAACAAAAATATTGCTTTTTATTTGCAAAGATTAATTTGGAGTCCTATTCGGTTGGTTGCACGTGCATGTGTACCTCTTTTTAATGAGATTATCTGATGTCATAGCAGGAAAAGCACAGGTGTAACTAATGATGCTAATTTATACCACTTCCAGACCTTTGAAGGAGGCTCAGAGTCATACCCGACGGGGTTCCCTCGTTGAAACGGAGCCATTGTTAGTGTTATTAGTTAAGCCTGTGTTTGTTCTGCTATAACAAGCTGTTCAGAAACTGAATCATTAATATCATTAATATCTTCTCTTCACTCATCACATGTCAGTTTTAGATTAGAGCATGGTACCAAAGAGGTCTCAAAATTTCATAGCAGATACACTGCCTGGCCCAAAAAAAGTCACCACCAAAAAAAAGGTCACACCCTAATATTTCATTGGACCACCTTTAGCTTTGATTTCAACACGTAATCGCTGTTTCGATAAGCTTCTGTAATGTCACAAGATTTATTTCCAACCAGTGTCGCATTAAACCTTCACTAAGAACTTGCGTTGATGATGGAAGCGTCTGACCACTGTGCAAAGCCTTCTCCAGCACGTCTGGACACTGTGGTGGCCAATCCATGTGTGAAAATGATGTCTCATGCTCCCAGAACCACTCTTTTACAATTTGAGCTTGATGAATCCTGGCATTGTCATCTTGGAATATGCCTGTGCCATCAGGGAAGAAAAAACCCATTGATGGAATAACCTGGTCCTTCAGTATAGTCAGCTTACCTCATTCTTGGAACACATACTGTTGCTGAACCTAGACCTGACCGACTGCAACAACCCCAGATCATAGCACTGCCCCTACAGGCTTGTACAGTAGGCACTAGGCATGATGGGTGCATCACTTCATCTGCCTCTTTTCTTAGCCTGATGCACCCATCACTCTGGAATAGGGTAAATCTGGACTCAACAGACCACATGACCTTCTTCCATTGTCTTTTTTTTTCCGGTTTGCCTCACTGACTAGTGTTTTTTTTTTTTTATGGCTACACAGCTGTTCGGTCCCAATCCCTTGAGTTCCCTTCGCATTGTGCGTGTGGAAATGCTCTTACTTTCACTATTAAACATAGCCCTGAGTTCTTCTGTTGTTTTTCTACGATTTGATTTCACCAAAACTTTAAGTGATCGCTGATCGTGATCATCCTGGAAGATGATGTGTCCCCACTATCCTTCCACTTTTTAATAATGCGTTGAACAGTTCTCAACCCAATTTTAGTAGTTTCTGCAATTTCTTTAGACATTTTCTCTGCTTGATGCATGCCAATGATTTTACCCTTCTCAAACACACTAACATCTTTTCCACAACCACGAGATGTCTTTCGACATGATTGTTTATGAAATGAGAAGCAACTCATTGCACCAGTTTGCAAATAACTTGTTGCCAGCTGAAAGATAATCACCTATGCACCTATAAGAGGCTCGTACCTATTTGCTTAGTTAAATCCAGGTGGCGATTTGTTTTTTGGTCAGGCAGTGTGCTATCCAGTGTTTCCCGTGATGCAGCTGCTTCGGAGAGACAGGTAGCTCACACACCCCTACTTACCACCCACTACCCCCATGTTCAGTGTTAGCTACAGTAGGTTGACAATTTGTCATCAACTTGAGTAACTCTGTCCTCTCCTCTCACTGGCTGTCCTCTACTATTGTGCTCCATGTTCCACTCTGACCCGCCACCCGCACACTGACAACATAGCAGGGCAAGCCGAAAACAACAACAACAACAAAAAAGCAAGCTATTGCTGAATTTCTACCTGAAACGAAATCAGCTGAGGTTCTTTGCTCATCAAAGACTGTTGAGGCATCCGCTGACCATCTGTCCCTCCACAGTCCCACAAGGATTGCTACTCCTTTCATAGTACTGCTAAGCTTCTAAAGAACCTTTAACATAGTGATCACCTAATGGGTCTTCTTCTTCGTTCTACAGGCACTCAAGAATCACTCCTCCTTCCAAAGTATGTAGTGAAATGGGATTCATTTGTCCTGGATGTGAGCGTCTATGAGCTACCTTAACTTCTCAGTGGGTTTTCAGTTCCACTAGTTTGTGTAATATGGCCAAACAATGACTTTTTTATGTACTTTTAACATTACAATAACATGTGACTTGCGATGGATTATGAGCCAGATGAACAACTTTAAAATAACTCATTACTGGTCCATATGATGTCTGCTACATTCTGTAAATATGTGTATGTTCTAAAGAATAATTAACTCAATGCAAACTGTTTATAGTGCTACAGAGAATGTTGGCTGTACGCAGAAAATCAGTGCTGCAGGCCCAAAGTATTTGAACTTTCAGGAAGTGTTATTCCCAAGCAGCTGCATTTTGAGGTGGTAAAGGGATTTTCCTACAAGTAAATTAAAGCTCTCAGACACTGTGGGTAAAATTACAACACAAAAATAACATGGTTAGGTTTAGTTTACACTTAAAACATTGAGTTAGGTTACCTGGAGGTTACCTGGTTACATCAGTAAGCACATGACTACAGTGGAGGTGATGTGGTTGTGCTTACCACAGCAACAATAATATTGTTGTCTGCCTGGAGCAGGAAAGCTAATTCCCTTGTTCCAGTGTTTTGTTGATCTACTCCAGCCTTCTCCTTACCAGACGTTGACAAATTTAACATTTTCTGCTGATTTGTTGGCTATAAAAATCTATAATGAATTTATTTGGATTCTCTCCCAGCTATCTTGAACATTTAGTGTGTATATTGACATTTTACATTAAGCTTAATTTAGTCACTTCTCAGTCCTAATACATAATACACTCAATACCTCTTTTGAATAAGAATAGTGTGTTGAATTGATCTACAACCTGTAGGATGTGCTGGGCAGCTATAACACTAAAGAACTCCGATAAATGAAAAGTAGTAGAAACAGCAGGAGCATTTACGTAACGTACACTACATACAGTAAATACAGCTCTATTTCTCTCCCTCTCTATTTTTTGCTTATTCTCTATGGAAAAATAGAAGGACGTGCACAAGTGAAGACTTTTAGTGTTTAAAAGTCGGTCAGCAGCCGCCTTTACAGTTGGCATTTAGTTCTAATTATGACAAATCTGTATTTATTGCACAAACATTTACATTGCTGCTGCTGTTTGCTTTCAGTTGAAGATTAGTTCCTGGGCTGTCCCGTTGCATGCCACAACTTGTGTGTATTTGTGTGTTTTCATACTAGTGTCGCAATAAAAAGCAGGTATGCAGTGATGCAGCTGTTGTGCGATTCCTAGATATTGGCTGTACTTAAGCGAGGGCAGGGTGCACACAGTTTGACGGCTCTTTAGTTAGAGCTGAAACTAGCCTTGGATCTCCAGGTAAGAAACACACACACGGACACACACAGCCTCACTCAAAGACACTGAGGATGGTGAGTGAAGACTGGACACTCAGGAATGGATAAGTAATGAAGGTGAAAACAACTCAGAGGGGGAATCTATCGATTGTTTGCAGGGGAAGAAGAAGAAAGAAAAGCATAGTTAGCTGCCTGTTAGACGTATTGGTCTATTTATACTTTTTTATAGAACTTTTCTTCTGTTTTTTTCTTCAAATCAAAAATCTGCTCGGCTTTTGTTTTGTTATTTTGTTTGTTTTCTGTCTCGATAAACAACTTGCTGATTTGATTGCTGTGTTTATCCACTGTACACTTTTCCCCTCCTTCTCCTGGAGGTCAAAGGCACTCAGCTGCCCGATGACTGCGAGAGATGCTGGCGCTCGCTGTTGCCATAGTTACGGGTAGACTCACCTGTTGCCAACTTTTTCATTTTTATTACAAAGAGGGGAAGTGAAGGGAGCAAAAGAAATTCATAACAGGGTTGAGAAAGGCACGTACAGAAAGAAAAGCGAGGGGAGAATGATCTTAATGATGCCTTTTAAGGGCCAATTCAGTTACCGCATCTCATGTGAATATTCTGACACATAATTTAAAATAGATGCATTTATGTTTTATGTTGTAAGCATTCGCTGTGTGTGAGATAGTGATAAGAGATGGCTAGGCCTATGGGGAATGACTCGCTTTTGGAGCCTCCCTCAGAAAGACCATTCAAAGTATGTCTTCTTATGGATGCTTCTGCTCGATCAAAGTAACACACTGTGGACAATGAGAGAGAAATATTAAGATCAGAGGTCAGGGGGAATTACTAATCTTTTGGCTGCTTTGTCCCATTTATCCTGAAAAATGATGGGGCTTAATAATCCGAAATGCTTTCAGTTGTGTAAGAAATAATGACATTTTCAGTAGATGCAATACTCAAGGATGAGTCATGGTTTCATCCCTCATTACCTGAAATGTGGATGGGTGTGTTTTGCGGTGCAGTCAACATGTCTGTGTTTGAGGGGCCCCATTAATGATGTTTTTAGAAGAACTGAATCATCTCCTGTTTCAATCATAGTGAGCAATTTTAGTTGGCAACTTTATGCTTTCTTTCCGCTTTCTTTTCTTTCTCTTTCTTTCTCTTCTTCCATTATGCAGTTGTTGCATATTGATGTGTGGCTTGTTGTGCAGAAGGCAGTCAGAGAATGCTTGCAAAAACTGTCTGACAAACCAAGACATTGACTGTCTGTTTGTGTGGGTCGAGGATGTGGCTGGCAGCGGGGGTATGCAGTCAAATGATTGTAAATTCAGTGTGTGTGGGCCGGTGAGGGTACATGCCATTATTCCAGTGACAGTTTTGATTACAAGAGTGTAAAATTTTTCTATTTGTTCAAACAACTGTATTTGACTGTTAAGAGTTATTAGGTGTGTGTGTGTTTATGTGTGAGGAAAAAAAAATACTTCATCAATCAATGGTCAGACTGTTTCCTTGGCCTGGTGCACAATCTTAACACAAAGTGACCGATAAGGGAGCGAAAGGAGGGTCGGGGCTCGACTAACACAAGAAATAAACCCTTTTTCTTACCAGTATTATAGTTTAATCAGGAAATGAATGGAAAATGAAATCTGATTTTAGAAACCTGCCTTGGATGCAAAGCAGTGAAATCAGTTGTTTTTATTGGGTTTTTTCCCCTCAAAAAATGGGAAATAGGTGCAGCATAAAAGTACATAAGTGATACAGTTTATAAGGGGAAAACAGAATCTGTATAATTCTAATGAGCTTGAAAGTCAGTATTTGGTATGACTTTATTCATCAACACAGCCCGAACTTAGGCAGCTTTCTTGTCATTTCTTTAAGCAGTCTTCAGGAATAGTCCTTCAGACATTCAAAGCTCTTCCTTGGATGTTGACTGTTTTTTGTTTCATTCCCTGTAAAGATGATCCCACACTGTTTCAGTAATGTTGAGGTCTGGGCTCTATGGAGGCCAGTCCATGACTGATTGTGTTATGTGTGTGTTTTTGTATACAGGTATGCTTTTACTGCATTTGCAGTAATGAAGTAATTGCCAGTCAGATGCTCGGTGGATGTCAAAGTCTGTTATTTTCACAGTGGGTGTAAAAACATGAAAGATGGATTATAGTTCCTCGGTATTAATAGTAAAGTCAGTGCAGGGGCGGAGCAGCTCCTTTCTAACCTGAGAAATTAACTAACTAGTTTTTGTTTGATTCTAAGCCTCTCCTTTACTACACTCTCATATTTAGTGTAAGATTTGTCATGAGTCTGAGAATGTGGCAGTTCTGGTGAAATTACATTTTTCCTAATGAGCGTATCTTTTTAAAGAACATGTAAACATACACGACTTAAGTTGTAACTAATGGAGATGTAATTATAAGCATTCACTGATACAATAATAGTCAAGTATACATAGAACGCGTGCATACACAAACACACACACACATAAAGAGTCAGAAGCAGCTTTCCAACTGCTGCACACAGACAGAGTGAGTGGACGTCTAAAAGCATCCCCTGACACTTTAAAATAAAATAAAAAATACTCAAACCACATCGATGGTCTGAGAATATCTGTCTGGACGAGTTCATGCATACATGTAAGTTCAGATGCACAAGCATGCCATTTGCACCCACACAGTGAAGGCGCAGAGGTGCAAAATGCAAGTCTGGAGCCCTTTTACTCCTCTGAGAAACAAACAGTCTTCTACAAGGGAAGCAGAAGATGCATTACCCTGTTCTTATCTTCCTGTTTGCAGCTTGTGTAGTTTTTACTTTTCTTTCTCTTTCTGTTATTTAATGAGTCCTTTATTCTATACTTGCTGTCTTGTATTCTTGGAATAAATTCATTCATTTGTATCATTGTTTTGGCATTTGACTCAAATACAATGCATATGCTTAGGTTAATTTGAGTTAATGGTAATCAAATTTTTTTGTGCATGTGTCCTGTCTGCAGACGACATCCCTTATCAGCGAGACCCGACTCCTCCTCCTCCTCCCTGCTTGTCCTCCAAATCAAACGCTCTGTCACAGGACCACAGGAAAAGCCACATCCCAGAGGAGTTTGCAGGCCTGCTTCATGGATCTTCTCCAGCCTGTGAACCCCCCGATACACCTTACCACCTTTACAGCCCCAAATCCTTTAAAAATACAGATGTCCAGAGCAACTTTCTGCAGACCCCTGAGTTCAGCATTGTGATCGGCGGAGGAGCCAGTCAGGTCTTCTCCCGGCCAGGGAGTGAGTCATACTCTCAGAGCTTAGCCAACGACACTCGAAAGCCACAGGTTGTGTACCGGACTATCTTCCACACCAAGGTCAACCAGGACCAGGCCCAACCCAGAAACTGTGAACAGGTAGATCTGCCTCGTGGATGGTCTACCCTGAGCCACCCACCCTCTTGTTCCTCTGGTCAAAACGGAGAAGTTGCAGATTTACGGGGAAGCCAGACAGGAGCGACATCCAAAGACAGTTCACCTGGGATTGGCTACGAGGAAAGGGCTTGCACCCTTGGGAGGATGAGGTCCATGCCACGCAGTGTGTTGGACCTGCAGCTTTCGAAATCTCTTTCCAAGTCTGATTCTAACCTAGTGGCAGTGTCTCCCATACAGGTAAGTTCTCGCTACCTTAAAAGCGTCATTCTCTATGCAGCCAGAGCACTAAAAAGAACATGAATTCTGCGATTTAGATTAATAAGAGTTATTAACAAGAGTCTTTCTTATTAAGTGTTTCTGAGAATTCATTTGACATCATAAGTAAAACTTCACTCTTTTTAAACGTCTGCACAAGCAAAGAAGTCTCCAGTATTGTTGTACTGAGCACAAATGCAAATATCGTAAATATTCACTTATATAAAAATAATTTGCATCTTGCTGTGTCATGTGACTTCATAAACAGAGCAGAAACCAGTCCAGCCAATTGGATAACTCATCAATCTGGGTCACAATGTTCTCTGCCGCAGCACATTTTATGAGACTTCTGTAATTCATTGTAAATAAATCATGAGCTAAATACATAATCTGTTTGATGAAAATAGTGCCATTACAGCTGAAAGTTTGATGAGCACTGAACGGACTTATTTTCAGTTTTAGTTGTTCATATTTTTAAGGTTAAATATTTGGCAACTTTTGTTTTGCATCTCGTATTTGTGCAGTAATTAAGCACAAAGGGTTTTATTATTATTATTTTTTCTTACAGGAAGAGCACAGCTGGGGGTCCGGATCACGGGGCCAGGGCCCTGGAAGTCCGAGCCCACGTGAAGGCGCCAGCCCGGAGGGGAGATTGGAGAGAACGCCGTCTTTCACTGCTGAGTGGGAAGAGGTAAGAAGACAGTTTTCCTGACATGCACAGCTTATCACCCAACATTTAGCATCAGTTGCAACATTAAAGAAGAAGCCAAGTTGTCAGCGCCTCTGCTCTGACACTGCATTTATTTTGGTCAAGTGAACCGTCTCAGCAGGAAACAGTTGAAAACTCCGCACCCACAGCAGTGAGCTGCTTCAATTTTTCCTCCTTTTGAAATACACTCGGCTACTACAGTGCAGAAGGAGCCCAAGTGCTAATTTAACATGCTCACATATTGATTTTGTTCTGTAACCAGCAATGAAGCTGCGGGGAAGACCCACGTATCTGAGAGAAGGAAGTTTCTAGTTTCTATTAAAGAGATGCGGTCCAGGGTGCTGCGTGCTTTGGTCTTGGTGTGTTTGTGCCCGGGGTTCTTTCAATATTAAAGGGTCTCTGACACAGATGTGATGTATTGACTGGACACCACTGTTTGGATCCTTATAACCATTTGGGGTCACAGACACATTGACTTCTGCTCACTCTTCACGCCTCAGAAAAAAAGCACTCGTTGCACCCTGACACACCCAGAAAATGAAAAGCAAGTTCCATCACACGTAATCATGGGGATGCCTTAATTAGTCTCTCTATTTTTAAAGTAACTCTAATGCATGTCAGTGGAAGTCCATTTGTGCGTGCCTTTCCACATTTGCATGCACATGTTCATTAATTACTCCACGCAGCTCACGACTTCCTGATGATGATGAATTGCCATATGGAATTTTCCACAGTTCTCATATTTCTTTTTCTGGATAATTGCATGCTGCGTGAGGAAGAGATAAGGTTAGATTGGCCCCGGGGAAATTTAAGGTTGGTAAACAGGGATTTCAGAGGAAAAAATAACAAAGCTGCTCTATATCTATCACATGCTCAGGAAAGTGTTGCATTATTGAGAAGAGAGAAGTGGCAAGGGACATTCCATAACAGTCAGTGATTTGAAGATCATTCTCTTTAGTGCAACAAGCTGAAAGGTAGTCCAATATGCTGGTTTATACAAAAAATATGGTTATTTGGGGGGTTCTTCTTGGTCAAAATCTAAACTCAAGTGACCCAGATTAGTCTCTTAATCTGAGCCTGGCACATGAAACATGGGTTGCATTAGTTTTATTTTGTAGGGGAGCTAAAGTGTCAAGCTTAAATACTCCAGAGATCTGCTGTAGATCTAGTAAATGCATCTGATCATATTTGGAATTAGGACCTGCAAACTATTTGACATTTCTTCAAAGGTAACCATTCTATCCCTGCTTTGAATGACTGTGCATTGTTATGGTAGATCTGCTAGAACTTGCATTGTGCAGATGATATTGATGAACTTGCAAGAAAAGATGCTGGAACATCTTGATAAAGCATTGCCCCAGCTCATAACCAACAATATCCAAGGTATCAATTTAGATTTCAAAGTCAGTGGGACAAGACAGGAAATGGTGAAGACCTTCAAGTATCTTGGTTGCATGATATTAGATAAAGGCTTAAAACTTGAGATTTTGGTAAAGATAGCAGCTGAAATACCAAAATTTAAGACCACCAGCTAAGTTTACACTTTTTTGTTCCTACCACCTTATTTCTAATTCCAACGTTCAGAGTTCGACATGTCATCACACAATATAGACTCATCCAGGCTGGAGAAACTGATCAGGAGGGCTAGCTCTGTGGTCGGCATGAAGCTGGACACTCTGGTGACAGTGGCAGAGAAAAGGACATTAAAGAAACTGATGGACATTATGGACAATGCCAGGCATCCTCTGCACACGGCCATTAACAACCAGAAGAGTCTGTTCAGTGACAGGTTGCTTCTCCCAAAGACAAGAACTAACAGACTTAAAAACTCCTTTGTTCCACACGCCATCAAACTGTTTAACTCCTCTCTGGAGGGGAGAGGGAGGGGAAACAGGAGGACAAAGGAGGGGGGAACAACTAAGCTGTAGTGCCTCTGCACCTCACTGTACAATACCTTGTGCAATACTTTTGTAAATAGTCAACGGTGCAATAGACTCAATACTTGAAATGTGCAATTCACTTGTATTTTTATTTTTATTCCTATTTATTCTATTTATCCCCTTCGTATATTTTATTTATATTGTCTCTGTATTTATATATATGTGTGTGTGTATAACTCTGTAACTTCTGTCGGTGCTGTGCTTTTTTGGAAATCGAATTTCCCAGAGGAACCCACCCGAGGGATTAATAAAGTTCTATCTTATCTTATCTTATCTTATCTTATCTTATCTTATACATGTTTAACTATATACAAGTCTACACTCATATACAATATAGACATAAAACAATTTAAGTTCACAAACCAAAACAACAAACTGCACTTTTACATTGGCTAAACACCCTGTGATTATCTGTATGTGCTCCAAAATTCACCTGTTGTCGACCTTTCTGTACGCCTGTGAAAAATGGACCCTCATGACAGGACTCCAAAGACGTATTCTGGCATTACCGATAATATAGTCCATGACTGATGTGTTATATAATATAGTGTCAAATTTTAATTGGTCCATCACCCAGTGATCTTCTTCTTTGTTGTTTAACGATGATTCAAAACATCTCAGGCACTTCTGTGCAGATTGGCTTTGATGTCTTGATACTGGGGTGGATGAATGGATTCGACTTGACCCAAACCAACTGCTTTTAGACTTTTTAGACTTACAGATGTGATCTCCTTGCCAATAAACTGCATTTAAATAGTTGTAGTTGTGCACGTCATTTTTTTTCTTTTTTTTAAATAATGTATCATTAACAGCATTTTCGATTCATTAGCTTTACTTTACTTCAAAATAAAGTTGTTTAGAAAAATGTCACATCAGCTTTAAATCAGCTTTAAATCTACCACTCTGAGTCTTGATTTATTGCTTGCATTTGCATTGGTGCTTGGTGTGTAGTGACATATGCAGAAATTACTTTCAGTTTATCCTATTACAAAGACCACCTTCATGGTCTGTCAGCTTGTAAACAGCATTTGAATTTGTCAGACCTGACTCCTTAAACACTCGGGTTTCTCTGACCTCTGAGCCAGCGGTGCTGAAATGTAGATGGATGTGCAGGTTGCATAGTTAAGTGGTTATCAGCAGGTCCAGGGTTGAGGATGATCATTTTACTGCTGGTAGTCAGACACTAATGAAGCCACACTAGCTCTCTCCAATCCAACCTTCTCCTTTCATCTCTGCTCTGGTGTCTTTAAATTTCCCGTTCCTCCAATTCACAGGGGGAATGACTGGCATTGAGCATGCAGGCTGGCGTAATGATCATGCTACGTGACACTCGGATCTAGAAATAGGGGTTAGCCTTATTACTGGGAAATGACTTTTCCTTGCACACGCTGTACATCTCTCTAACTGAGATTCTCCCTCACTCTCTTTCTCTGATCTGATCAGATTGACAAGATTATGAGCTCCATTGGGGCAGGAATAAGCAGTGGATTGGACATTAAGGATGATACCTCAGGTAAGCACGCGCATGTATGAGTGAGTGTGTGTGAATCTGACTTTAAGGGCAAGTCGTATCAATTAAATTTTTAGTCATATGCTCATATGTTGGGCACCATTTTTCCATAGTATGATAGTATTGCACTTAACATAGCAGTTGCTGAGTAATTAAGAGATTATGACAAGTTAGAATCTGAGTTTTGTTACTACCAAAGCTTGGGTAATGAGATAAATTAGCAGTGTTGGAGTGTTACTCACACATAACTTGATACTTTAAAAAATTTACTTACTAATTTGCTTATTTACTTCTGAGAATGGAATTTCTTATGCTATTCATTACCTTACTTTTGTGTTATTCTTTAATATGCCCTCTAATGCATTTCCATAGTCCCATACACCGACACAAATCCCTACCCTACAGTAATAAGGACACACAATCTTTCTTTTGAACAGAACGCCAACAAACACAAAGCAATGCTGCTTTGAAGAGTGCCTCTTGAAGTTCAGGCTCTGGCTGCCGGACTGGGTTCAGCATACAGTCAGTTCTTTGCTAGCTTTGTGTCAACGTTATGATGCAGTATGGACACAGTTTGCACTTTACCATCATGCTCTGGTGCTTTCTCTGTTGCTGTGGTAAAAATATACTCACAGCCTGCTGGATAGGTCTTTGCCTCAGTTTTTGCCAGCAAATTTCCAGTGTTTTGCTAATATGCTATTAAGCACTAATTAGCAGGTATGTGTATTTGTGTTGCCCATCTACAGTGAATCCCTGCAGATTGCTAACAAAGCTTGTTAACTGGTACTTAGAACCCCACTTTCACTTTGGGTTCCAAAAAAACACAAAATGTGTATGATTTAAGTTAGTGCTTCAAAAACCAAAGGGTGGCTACACCCATCATGGATATATGGTCTATACTGTGTGTGCTTTTAACAGGAAATGTTTGCAAAATAATGTGCTGTACCCCCTGGTGGTAAAGTGCCATTCACACAACATTATACTGTGCATAGATCTTTTAGAAAAAGGTTTCTTTAAGCTTATTGATCGCATTAAAAACACATTATTTGTAATTGAAATAATGGGTGTTAATGATGAATTAGCAAGTGCCACAGATCTTATAGGAGCTCAGCTCTTACTGGGTCCGACATAACTTGAACTGAGGCATTGACCCTGTCAGCTAGACCCATTATAGGAAACAAAAGAGAGACCCCACATGTGGTAAATTTTGAAATAATGGGGGGAAAGCAACAGCATAGCAGTTCAGACAAGAAGTCACTTAAAATAGTAATGTTAAACTTGCATTTTTTAAAAAAAAAATTACCATCTTTTTGGATTTGTAAAATCTATATAGGTTGTATATAGAATATTAGATAGAGGTGGAGTTGCAAGGAAATACTAAAATTTGAATAATTGATTTCCTGTTTTATTTTCAGCTAAGAAGCTTTTTTATATTGTTGATAGAAATGGTGGCCAAAACTATGAAATTAAGACTGCCGTTGTTAATTTAAGAATTTATCTGATTAGCATGTGGGTGGTTTTGTAAGTGATCTTGTGTGGTTCTTACAGGAAAAATGGAACTTTTTTTCTGCACAGAAAAGCACTGTTTTTTGCCAGTTTCCTCACCTGCATACCTTGAAGTCTCCACTAGTCATCTCTGTTTACTGCATTCATCCCCCTTTCCCTGTATTAAGTCCCCCATCCTCCACCTCCTGATCCTCTCTCTCTCTCTTTTCATCTGTGAATGCAAAGCTGCTTTTATCCATGGTTACCACAGAGAGAAATCCAGTTTATGCCACACCAGTTCTTCCCACCAACAACATATACAAAGCACCACGCGCACACACGCACACACAGACGTGTGTGTATATTTATGGCCACATGGATACAGTCAGCATGGTGCTGGTATGAGCGGTCGGCAGCTCAGCTCGCAGACAAAGGAGCTGAAGATGTTGCAAGGACTATTATCAGCAGTGCGAGCCAGATATATGTAGAGCAGCAGAGAGAGAGCAGGGTGATGATCGACACTGAGAGAAGACGGAGACTGGAGGTAGACAGGGGAAAGTGAGCGAGGGAGAGAGAGAGCGAGCGAGCGAGACTGAGAGAGTGAGGGAACGAAGGAGGAAAGCAGTGCGCTCAGAAAAGAGAGAGAGACAGAGAGAGAGGAGGCTGCAGAAGCATACAGATGAGAGTGGGAGTACTTGATAAAGAGAAATCTACAACGCGGGCAGCTCTCTCTCTTTTTCTCTCTCTGAAACACACACACACACACACATTTGCGTGCACACACACACAAGCTCCGGGGAGCAGCCAAGCGAGCGCAACAGCTGAAAAGAAGCTGCTGCTGTGCTGTGCACGACAAACACACAGTCGATTTTGCTTGCGGATCTATACCTCCAGTCTTATCCATCACCCATTTCTGGCAGGATTTAACCTCCACGACAGAAGCTTTTTTCTGGATACAACTTCAGCCCTCAGCCCCTTCCCATCTTTCCTCCAGCTGGATTCAGAGAAAGAAACGTCTGGACGTCTTAACCTCCACTTTTACCTGCTTGCACCCTTGCATGCTGACCCCCTTCATACTCACCATGCCCCTTGCCTAGCCTCCTTTTCTTCCCCCCTTTCCCCCCTCTACCTGCCCTCCCTTCATCTTTGTTGTCTTGCTGCCTTGCCAAAAGACTCTTCAAAAGCATGGCGGGCTCCTTCGACAGCCACTTTGCCCGCCACAACATGATGTGGCAGTGCCAGCTGTCTCAGCCAGACTGCCGCTGCTACCGCGTGGATGGCTACTCCCTACTGAAACGTTTGCCCCTCCACCCCCTTATAGGTCCCCGCTGCCCGCTGCAGTCTGTGGGCCAGTGGCTAGACTCCATCGGCCTGGTCCAGTACGAGAACCACCTGCTGGCCAATGGATTTGACAACGTCCAGTTTATGGTGAGTGTTTTCATTGTGTTTTGAGGGAAAAGAAAGCTTCTTCAAGCTTTCTCTGCTCCTCGAGCTCATCATGTCATCGATTTCTGTGCAGGGATTTGCATGACCAGCATGTTTCCTCCGTCACTCTGATTTTTTTTAGTTTGAATTTATTGAATTTCCCCTTTTTTGTATCATCTTCTCTCTTTCTTTCATTCTTCCCTTCCCATCATTACTGCCTCTCCCATCTGATGCCATGTGAGGTCCTCCTACGCACAGAAATCCTACACCACATTTCTGCCACAGCAAAAAATCCAGCTCCAGCATCATGCTGCACACATACGTGCTCATGCTGCAATAAAAATGCATGCTGAAATCACAGTTGTTTTACGGTTTTTGCATGCATCCGCTTGCACACAGAGGAAAAACTGTGCACACAACCACCTGTAGCCTGCGGATCGGGATCCAAACTGATGGTCTCCTCTAGTTTATGCAATCTCTTCTTAAGCAGTGACGTAGGAAGAGAAACTCGCTAGGTCATTTTGGACATTCTTTTGATGTTGCATGTGTGTGTTAGTGGGAAAGATATCCACGGAAGAGGGAGGGATGAGCAGGAAAGTAGGAAATGAAAACAAGGAGAGAAAGCAGTAGAGAAGCGATGACGCTCGATCAAGAAAAACTGCAGCAGAAGCAGAAAGATGGGAGACAAAGCAGAGACATGCTGACTGGATGACTTCCTCTTCAGTTGGAGATTATTATTACTAACTGAAGGGGGGGCGATATCTCAAAAATGGCAGATATAAAGGGGTTCGAGGGTTTATCCAGTTCTCTAATTCTGGTTGACTTACAGCCTCTTATTTTCTCCTGACTTCTTGACATCCAGAAGAGAGAATGCAGATAAATGTTGATGTTTCTGACATCGGGTCAATCGCCAGGGTATGCATGGATCACCATAAGTATTTATGGATGCATGTAAGCCTGTGTGAGCGTTCTGGTCCTACACTCAGTGTGACCTGCATCTGTTCCTTTAGTTACCCTGGCAACAGGATGAAATCACACCATCTCTCTGTTGTGTGTTTCTCCCACACGTGGTCACAGTTTATCTTGTGGTTAAAGTATTTAATACAGATGAAATGGTTTTGAAGAAGCAGTAGGCGTATCAGTTTTATTTGTATAGCACTAGTTCACAACAACATTTAGCTCAATGAATGTTGCACTGTGAGGTAAAGACTCAACAATGTTAGAAAGAGACCCTCAAAAATCAGCAGGGAGGAAGAACTTCATTTTAGCAGGAAGAGACCTTTTGCAGAACGAGTCTAAAAGAGGGGCAGTCATCTGCTGTGACCAGTTTAGCTATGAGGCCTAAGTTGTTCGTAGTCTTTCTATGCTCCTCTTTTGAAAATGCAGGAGAAAGGAGGCATAATCAAAGTGATAGACATATAAACCCATGCCGAGTGAAAAAAGTCCGTAATTGGAGGTCCCCTAGCAGACTTAATACATAGGAACATATCTAAGGCATGGTTCAAGGTTGACAGAGCATCCTTAAGTATAAGATTGATCAAAAAGTAAAGTTTTCAGCATCACAAGTAGAAATGGTGCTCATCTCCTGAACCCACTGGACGGGAGCCAGATAACTGAAGGCTTGGACTTCCTAAAAACCATGAGTAAGCCTATGCTCTGAGAATGAAGTACAATATCGGGATGGAGAAAGACAGAAATTCCTGATTTTCTTAAGCTGGTAACTGTTGAGAGCACATGCGGTTTTAGAGAACGTCTTGGTCTTAGTTTGATCTAGTTAGCCATTCTCAAAAGTCAGCCCAAGTTGCAAGTTAAAACCTGGAGCACCTTCATGGTTACTGTGTCAGGGTGGCTGAAACGGTACCATTCTTGCCTTGTGTACTTAAGGGATGCATCAACGCAGTGATGATGGCAAGATAGCAGATATTTCCTAATAAAGCTCAACATATAAAGCATACTTGAATTTTTTATTGGCATACAGATTCATTCAGAAGCATTATCTCAAACTATCTTTTAATAAGATATTTATCTAAAACCAACCTGCCATCTGGAGTTTCAGCACAACTTCTAATTTTAATTGGAAATTTATATAACTCCATTTTCTCATAATGAATCGAGTTTCATGGGTGTCTGCAGAACATTACATTATTTTTCTGTTTACATCCTCCTTTGGTAAGTTAATGAGCAGAAGGTAGGAGTCACTGCAGCAGCTGTTAGTGTCCAGGCAACTGTTAACGTCACACAGGCTGTTCACAGCTTTTTGTTTTGTTTTTTTTGAACTCACATGTATTTTTTAAGCCCGTGGCTGTCCACCACCATTTATGTATCTGGATTACTCTCGTGTGGACCTAGTTTATTGTCAATAACATTGTTTCTGAGAGACTCTGGGATTATCTGTTTTCCTGGCTTTACTCCCTCCATCCCATCACCCCTCTTTAAAAACGTATTCTCAATAGCTCAACCGTCTCCTCTGAAACGCCTTTAGATACAATTAATATTGAAAAGAGATGAAGCTGCCTCGCAAACATCAGAGTAACTTCAAAGTCTCTTTTTCTAAGTGGTGCTTTTCTCCGGGTGTTAAAGTTTCGCTGGTGTCCCCCATGCTGAGTAGAGTTTGTAACTCCTTTTATGCTTTTTAACAGTCTTGACTAAACAAGAAGGCTGCTAATATTTTTCAACCTAAAGGGGGAAAAAATCAGTGTCCACCACAAATTGATATTAATGCGATTTAGGCACTGGCTACAGGCATTGTGTTGGGCGAGAGCAGCTCTTTTTTTATTGTTGACTGGCTTCTTGAACGAGAGCTTTGTGCCACATTCATTTCACTCAGTATGGGAAATCGAGTGGCGTGGATGATTCAAACCACGACTCTGCTTATTACAAAATAAAAGCTTTTTTTTCCCTTCCCGTTTCAAGGCCAGTTCATTTGTACAGCTGATTGGTTTGCAAATTAATTTGCCCTCGAGTTTGATCTGCGTCAGTGCATAACTGTGAAAGGCCCCATGTGGCGTGCAAGAATATATACATCTATATAGACATGAATACTGTTTAAGTACGGGCCTTCCAATCTGCCATTATCGTTTACTGCTAATAGGAGTCATAAGTGTGGGTGTGTCCGGGCACCTTAACCACCCAGTAGAGGACGAGTGCTGCCGGATTGATGGACAAATGGCGAGGAGTAGAACGGTTGTTATGGACACAGAATTTTATACGAAGGACACTGGATAGAGGCTAATCACATCCACTTCAGTGACCGTTCATGTATGGAAAATTTAAAGACAGAGAGACATGCAAGAGCACGGACACAGACAGACAGAGGCTGACTCACGTTAGCTGTTTCTGTTTGGATCCAAACAGGCCCTCATGTCTTGTCTTGCACTTTGACTTGCTGAATGAGCTACTAAGCGATTCTTCATTAAGATATTTGTTGGTAGCTTAACCTCTTACGCTCGCTATCGCCTGTCGTAAAATCTTCTTCAGTGTTTGTTTGGGTTTTTTTTTTTTATTAAAACAATGCATTACTTATTTAATTCCTGCATACTTGACACTACCTTTGTGGTATTCTGCAGCTTAATAAACAATAAGCCTTACTGTATATATGTCCACGTATCAGTACAAATTCCCATTCTAATTTAAAGGACATACCCTAAACCTTTGTTTCATTATTGAAGGATTAGAGCAAACAGTAAAGTTGTCAGGAAAACACACCCCAAAGTTCACTTCATATGATGCAATAAATGATGCTACAAGACTGTTCATCTCTAGTTTGTTAATGCGAAAAATCTCTTATGTTAGCGAGCTGCAATAGCAGGAGCTTTGCAGAGGTTTCATAGTGCTTGCAACCTGCATAGTTTTCTACCTTTACGCTTACATTCATGTCCTTTCTTGCATATCATCTCTTGTGAAAAGTTGCAGATTACTCTGGTGTTTTTGTCCTTTTTATTATTGGGGCAATTGCACCATTTCTTTCTTTCTAACTCTCGATCATTTAGAAAATTAAAGGACTTCTGTAATGCAAGAGTACAGTAACATGATCACAGAGGGAAGGATCACATCCAGAGGGAGTTTTGAAAGAATGTTGGAAAGCAATGACAAAACGGTCAAATAGAGAGTAAATAATGTCCTTACAACAATGAACCATTTATTAAACCTTGTGCTAAAAATTCTCAGCTGGAACTGTACCAAATTTCATGCGACAGAAACTAAGCACAACACATGCTGCATCTGCTGTAGTCCTAGCAGCATGCGGTGGCCTCTTCCATGAATGTGCTACACTTCAAAAAATAGTGCTGGTTGCATTTTTCATAACAGATACTGGACCCTGGTACAGGCGGCAGACAGGGTGTAACAAGAGCATATATTTGAATAGATTTTCAGATAGTGGCCACCTGGCAAATGTATGTAGTCACTCTCTGTTTACCTCCTCTGGTCTGTTTTTTTTTCTCTCCTCCTACCCTTTTTTAAAAGAGTTTTTTTTAGGTGCTCATCTGCATACATTATCCAGTTGCTTTTTTGCCGCTTGGCAGGTAATGTACAGCGGGTGTTTCTGGGCTATCTCACAAAAAATAGCCGCCTCCCGGGTCTGGAAGTTATGCCGATGAGTGCAGGGAACCTAAATGGTCAAGATGTGTGCTGTGAAACTAAAACAAGGAGACAAAGGACGATAAAATGCTTCATAAAACTGAAGGGCACTGGAGAGTCTGTGATATTACCGCTCCCTAGTTGTTCATCATGGCGAGCAGCAGCCTTTCATATGTTTTCTAAGATGCAAATGCATCTAGTGAGAGGAGAATTGAAAGCAAAGCTACGTCATATTTATGGGATCACTGGAGCGAGAAGCTCATTCTTCTTGTTTAGCCCTCTAACTGCAGTCACATTGTCCCAGCTAATACTCATTACAATCAAACCCACACACACACACACTGCATGCCAGCACATATATATGCTGAGAATATCCGAATGAATAGAGGATAGTGAAGAAAGCTGATTCTTTTTTTTTTTAAGCACAGTTGTGATAGAAAATAGAGAATTCCTACTAAGTGCCACATAAACTGGTTATCAGTGGACTGTGGAGGCACTGAGATACACACACTAATACAAAAGAATGCCATGTGCAGTGAAACCTCCTTAATCATGATGCTTTTTATTTAGTTTCATTCAACACAGTGAAATAAAAGAAGGATAAAAGACTCCAGAGCTGCAGAAGAATGAGGCCGCAGTGAAAGAAATGGAGAAGTAAAGCATTATGTATAATAAAGAAACAGCAGCTGAATTAGAAAAAAAAAAGCACGCAAAGCTAGCGGAATTAATTTGACCCTGAGCTTCTCCTGATAGTGAAGTTAGGAAACAACAGCATTAGAAATAACACAATCTCAGTATTCATATTTCATAAGGTGGTTACATTTAATACAGCTCATGAAGGGATTTATTCTGGAACCGAAATTCTTCAAACTGCCGCAAAGTTGTAGAAACTTAAGTCACCGCCTCTTCACACGGGAGAAGGCGATAAATCTAAGAGCAACAACTTTTGTAAAGAAACCAAAAGGAATATGAATTACAGACTAAAAGTGCAAGTGAGGACAGAGAAGAGAGGGTTTGAATAGTTAGTAAGTGAGAGAGAGGCAACAAAATAATGAGGAAAGAGGAACGCTTCTGAAATAAGCGGCGCAACAGAGAATCGCAAAGAGAGAAGCTCAGAGGGATGAACACAGGCATGGAAAGAACAGAGAGAGAGAGAGCAAAGAGACACAGTAGGTCGAGCATGATTTGTAGCACACGCCCAGGCCTGCTGGAGCCGATAATGGTCGTCACTACTATCGTTTTTTGCTCCATCTCTAATCTCAGCCTCAACCCCCTGCTACTGCACATGAATTTTAATTTCTGCATTTAGAGATTTTGCCCTCTCTGGCACAGTTGTTAAGCGGCGTGGTCTAAGTATCACAAAATAACTGCGGGCTATGGCAATTGTATCAACTCTGTGGATGCTAAAAACCTCCATAATGGATTGTTAGAGCTCATACCAGTCCATACCAGAGCTCATGTTTACCTCCAGAATACAAGATAAACAGTAGAAGCACGAGGAGGAAAAGCACAACACCGTCATTAGTTGCTTTCACTTATTTCTGCTGGCTGTTGTGTTCATCTATTCATGTGATAGCTGATCCCATGATCCATCACGCGCACTTGGAAGTGGTAGCCATACTGTAGGGCAAACATAATGTTCAGACAAAGAGAAACAGGACAAAATAGGTTTGGAGAGAGAAAGAACAAACATGGAGGAACCCCATCTCTCTGCATCAGGAGCCCAACAGGGAGCAATTAGTCATGCTTCTTTAAACCCCCCCAATCTACTCTGCTCCGACTCTCGGAGTCATTACTCTGCTGTGAAGTTGTAGCATTGTGGCTCCAACACCAGCTCCTCTCTGTGCTCTATTAATCAGCCTGGGAGCTGATCTATGGACTGCACTCTTCTTCTTCCCACAGAGGTCCCAGTGTACAAGTAGGTGAAGACATTGTGGAAGCTAAGGTTTAGCCACAGAATGAGCCCGATCATCTGGTGCATTAGTTTTCACAGCCCGGTACAGTGACAGGCAGGTGGACCAGTCACACAAAAGTCGATCACTTTTCATGGGCATTTATTTAGTTTTTCATCTGATCGCATTATGTCATTTTCAGGAGATATGTCTTTGCAACCTGCATATTTCATCTGGATCTTTCAAAGGTTGAACACAAAGCAGAAGTAGGCTCACTCAGAGATCTAGAAGTAATCAGATTACAAAAGGGAATTCAGTACTGGATTTATTGGGGATAAAATGGCAAAATGCCACTCTTAATTTCAAAAGCTTTAAATGAATTCTTATACAATAATACTGTAATAAAACTACTGTTCTTTGTAAGGTCCTAAATTCATCCAACTTTTCAAAATGGACCAATCTACCTCACAGCTACACACCTTTAAAGTCTGCTAACGACATCATATAAGATATTGTATTATCTGTTTTTATATGATCTGCTCTGCAGTTGTTTTTTAGACTGTGGTGTAAACAAACTGGATAGAGATTTAATTTTATTGAGGCAAAAACAAAACATCATGACTTCATATTTTATTATTAAAACATGCATCGCATTGCTAGTAGTGCAAGTATGCCAGCCACACCTAGAGGAGCTCCTCAGTCATGGACCTCGAAGCTGCTGGTGCATAGTTCTCTTTGCTCTGTAGCTTACCATGGTCTGCTGCTCTGTGGCTGAGCTAAAAGCGCTTCCACTTTACGATAATACCACTCAGAGTTGATTGTTGAATATCTAGAGGGGAAGACATTTCACAAAGTGACTTGTTACAATGGTGGCATCCTATTACAGCACCGTGCTCCAATTCAGCGAGCTCTTTAGAACGACATAATCTTTCACAAATGCTGGTAGAAGCAGACTGCCTGGCTAGTGGGTGTATTCGAAGGTTAAGAGGTGCGACTCAGTACTTTTGTCCAAGCACAATCTAGCTTTGAAATTGCTCAAGAGACTCTGTAAAAGTTTGCTCATTACCTTTTAGAATTGCTTCTTGAAGCCTGGAGCTGGTGTTCAGGATGTGTTCCTGCTTAGCAATCGTAGAGGTGGAAACAGCCAACTTCAGTGTCTTTTAATGCTACTTGCAAAATGGCACCCACCTGTTATTTAACTCACCAAAGCCCCTGATATGCATTATACAAGTTCACAACAGAAGCTCAGCTGCTGCACCAAAAGATTCAAATCTCTTAAAACACACACATTGATCTTTTAGTTCTAACTCCAGCACTGCTTCCTCGTTTCATTAATACAGCCTCTCGCATGTCGTTCCACTTTTCTTTCATATTTGATATTTCCTTCCTTGCCATTTTTTTTTTTCACACTGCACCTGTTCAAAGCCATTACGCCGAGCGTACGTGTCTAACACGGAGTCAAATTCACTTTAGCATATACAGACCTGAGCGCCGCAGTAGTCACCGTGCAGCGCTTTTCCTGGGAAGCCATTTAAAATTCAGCATGCAGAACGCTGCCTCCTTCTTAAATGCAAATACAAGCAGATGCAATTAGCAGATACACAGCTGGACGCAGAATGGCGTAGGAATCTGCGTGAGTGAGCCATAAAGCGCAGCATGTTTCATGCATGACTGCAGAAACTCTTCAGGAAGCTGCAGTGAAAACTAAACTGCAGCAATGGCATACCTAGAATGAAAATGTCACAGCCAGGGAGCAAAATGTCCTTTTCGAGGGCAGAGTGTTCCCAGCATCGATCTCTACGCAGAAATGAAATAAGGTGGAGGAAAACAGCAGCTATCTGGTATCTGCCTGTGTTCTTTTTTTCCTTCTTATCTTCTGTGTTATTAGTTAGCTCTTATTAGTTTGACATAAAGGAGATGTGGAGGGAATGACAAGTGTAATCCTTCAGTACCACAGAGTGCGCGCTGTCCGTGTGTGCTGGGAGTGTATGGATGGCCCTGAGACTGCCTGCAGGCTGCGTACACAGTCCCTCTCCTTTCCCATTTTCTTTGCCATCATTTTGATGATTACCTTTCTTTACTTTTCACTTCTGTCACAATCTGTATTTCTGACCATATTTCTGGCTGAGTCGCTGCTTCTCGGTGCTACAGCTGTCTGCCTGCACACCGCATCTCTTCTTTCCTGTAATTATCTGTCTGCATGAAGACTCCCTCTCTGTCTCTCTTGCGGGAGAATGACTGATAACTCTCTTATGGCTTCCCATTGGATTAATTAAAGGTGAGGCTGTATGATACCCATATAGGCTCTTGTTAGTCTTAATAAAAGACCATCGTACTGCTGTCTGCCACGCTCTGTTGGTTGTGGAAAATCTCTTTTTCTTTGTTGTGTTTCCTATGATATTTTTTCCTCACAGCTAATGAAATCTTAATGCAATATTATCTGAGGAATAAACTCGATTTATTAATGTTATGGTCTAAAAACTGTTTTCAAAGGTAAACTACAGCAGCTATATGTGGCATTCTTAATAGTGTGGTATTAATATTCCAGATAATATAAATCTACACATTAGCTTCATATGGCTATCTTATTACAGATCTGTAGTTAAAACATTCTCATATCAATGTAGAAAAGAAGAGGGAGCAAGATAGAAGTGTTGATATAAGACTGCAAAGGTGTGATGATTCAAAGAGAGACGTACCTGTGGACTTGGATGTTCTCAAACATTCTAACTCATAATATCTGCTATAAATAAGATGATACTAAGATTTTTAAACTCGGATTTTACCATCATTACCCCACCTTATCAAACCAAATGCACACTCTGTGTCAGAGAGTTACAAAACTTAAGAAAACTTGATGAGTTTGCAAATAGGATTTTATTACTTAATGATATGAGGAGAAAACTGCAACGAGCTAGAGCACGTTTATTTTTTTCTCCCACCGCTGGGGGAAAAACATCATCCATAAAATTTGGGTGTTATTATCTCAATATGTCAAGTTAATTATCTCAACGTTTTGACCTGGTACATTGAAATTTCAACTGGCAACAAGCTCCCATAGAAAGCGGAGAAAAATCCAGATATCTGAAACTAAACAGAGCAGGGATTTAGAGTCTACCTGAGTTGCAGCTTAAACTTGCACAGACATTTTTCGAACATCAACACTGGACAATATTAAAGATGAATTGCTCCCTCCACATGTAACGCATAAAAGCAGATGCGTTCTTACTAGCGGAAATGCTAAATGTGCTTGGGTAAAGGATGCAGGAAGGCAGGGACTTATCTGGCCAGCTTGCTGGGTATTTACAGGACAATTACCTGCACTGTCCTCAAATAGACATTACACAGACTTTGCACTTGGAAGCAACCACCTAATGTCAGATCTGAAAGATGTGGACATTTGTGTTCTTGCATGCAGCTCCATCGGGTAATGTCTAGAAGAAACCACATTGTATTTATGTTAGAATAATGAGTTGTGGTGCATTGCCAATGCGCTGTACACGAAAGCTGCTGATAGTGCAAACTTTTATCAGAAGCAGTGCTAAACGGGGTCAGGCTATAAGTACCAGAAGTGAAGCGTTTCACACTGAAAAGAAATTTGAGATGTGGCTCTTCTGTTGTTAGTTTTCAAAGGAGATATCTGTAGTGGAGCCTTGTTGGTTTGTGCTGTAACCTGTTTTCTTACCCTGTGTGTTATTTGGTGTTTTACAGGGCAGCAATGTGGTGGAGGACCAAGACCTGCTGGAAATTGGAATCCTCAACTCGGCCCACAGACAACGTCTCCTGCAGGCCATACGGCTCTTGCCCAGGGTCAGCGCTGCAAATAGTAACACTATCACACAAGAATACCACAGAGTCTACAAAGTGGATAATTTAGTCAGTCTGGACTGGGTTTATTGCAGCATCCATCTCAATGAAGTTATATAAATTCATGACCAATTGAAGGAGAGAATCTTGAGCCGGCCTGTACTCAGTCCTCTTTGTTTCATATAAAATTCAGCAAATCTTCTGCTACATCTGTTTCCGTGTGATATAACTCTCTGTGGGTGGCTGGGTATCTCTCTGCATGTTCTACTCAACACTTGAACAAGAAGCATGCAGAGACAGGGGCACCGAGCCACATTATCACAGCTTTGAAAGCACATAAAATTAAATGATGCGAGAAACTGCTAAATCCATACCTTCACGCATCTGCAAAATGCACTAAATAAAAACATATCGACACGCTTTGAGCCGACATTTGCTGCTGAAAAGAGACCGGAAGTCGATTTTTTTCTTTTAAAAAAAAGGCTGCTGCTATATGTTAGCAAGGTCAAATACTTTTGTGTGAGTGTGCAAGAGTCAAAGTAAGATCAAAAGTGCCCAGCTGCACACAGTGCGAGCAGAAGAAAGGAGTCTGCAACAGCGAGCTAAGAGAAAGGGGAGAGTCTGAGCTCGGAGATAAGCATGCTTCATAGAGACTCCAAAGAAAACTTTGATCTCCAGTCAGCATTTTCCTCCTCTCATCCCCAATAAACTTTTCAAAACACTGTAAGAGATGGAACCTTTTAACTTTTGCCTGCCCTCTCACAAAAAGACGCACACACTTGTGCAGACACATGTAGGCGAACACATGCTTAACTTGAGGTGGAGGTTGCAGAACGCTTGCTTGAAGCAACATAAGCTCTCTGAAGTGCTTATGACTGTCAAAAGAAAAGTGAATGAATTATGTATTATCTGCTACACTCAAAGTGTCTCAGTGCAAGCAGTGAGTCTGCTTTTGGTGTTTTTTTTTACGAACCTTCTCAACAGTTGTGCTCGTGTTTCCTTTTCCTGTACTCGTTTAGCTTCCTCACCTGTTTCCTTTCGATTGAGGAAAGCCTTTAATATGGAATGCATCTTGAAAATAAAGCATGGCACAGGAATAAAATGGAAATTAGTAATAGGTATGTAGGCAGTAAACATTCGCACCAGATCTTGCTTCAGATAGCAGCTGTTTTTATGCAGTAAAACTCCAGGTCTAAAATGTGGAAAATGAGAAGAAAGATAATCCGCTGTGCTCACAGCCTCCTGTTATGTACAAGAGCATGCAGCGAGAACAAACAGAACTACAGAAAAGTAATAAAAAGTGCGCTCCAAAGACAAACTTCTTCCTTAATCCCTTTTTTCTGCTCTGTGTACTTAAGGTGAGACCTATCGGATACGATGGCAACAACCCCACATCAGTGGCAGAGTGGCTGGAGTCTTTGGAGCTCGGGGACTACACCAAGTCTTTCCTTGTCAATGGTTACACTTCCATGGAGCTGGTCAAAAAGATCTGGGAAATTGAGCTCATCAATGTAAGTCTACAGTGCTAAAAATAGCCATATTAAAAGATAAAATCTAATGAAAGCACAAAGGATTACATGGGAAGCCAAAACCTAATTTAGCCACTGGGTGATATGTTACTTTTTCCCAAGAGAATGAGCTCTGCAGTTCACTTTGAGTCAATTCCACATTACATTTCTGTGGCCATAAATACTCACTAGAGCACAGAAAAACAACAAAAATCAATTTGCAGCTGAAAATAGTGCCCAGTGAGTTCACCATTTAATCCAGGAACATTTGCTAAAAACAGCAGCGCTCAGCTGTTTCAGGGAATCTCTGAGTTTTTGTTTTTTAACCATAAATTTGAGTCCCGTCTTAAAACTTCGGGCAAATGGTCAAGGTAGCAGAGTTCTGAATTCATTGCTTTTTCTTTCTTTTTTTCTTCGCTAAAGACATTTGTGGCAGAACCCATGAAAATATGTTCAAACAAGACAGGTATGAATACAGGTATGAATTGGTTGAGGTCAAACTCCGTCAACCAATTCCAGAAACTTGATTCTGTTCATCTGGACGTTTTCACAGTGAGTTTCATCACTACTCCAAGTGACTTCTTCAGTCTCAGCTCACTGCAGGTTTCACCTGCCTTATATACATTTACATAGTGGCCGAAAGTAGTACCACTGACTAACAAGAGGCTGTTTCATAGTCATTAATATGCAAATTGGGAAATTGCTGCAATTTCTGGGATTTCCTTACCTGGATGATTGAGCACACATCGAGACACCCCCGTCAATAGTCAGATATCTAGTCAGATAGCATAGCATTGGTTCAGGCAAAGCACCATCTAATTCTCAACCACCATCCCACAAGTTGATCTCATCCCATCCAATTTTCCAGCTGCTATTCAGGCTCCTTTAACCTGCCTAAAGTTGCTGCAAGCCACTTGGCAAACCCCCTCCCTCCCCCATTCCTAACATGCTGTGTCCGATATTGTCGCTTACATTCTTCCCACTTGTGGCTTGCTGTGCACGCTCTATGAAGGGTGCGGAGGTCCTAGAGCAGCGCCATAAAATTAATACAGATTACTGCAGAAGGGAGCCACAAACTTCTTTTATCTATAGATTTGACTGAGCTGGTGCTTTGTGAACTGGATGCTTGCTGGTTCTTGTCCTCATCTTTCACCTTGGTGACAGAGTGAGTTTGTATCTCCTATTGAGTGTACATATTATAACCCCGGAAAGTCAAACTTCAGTAGCCATGCAGGCTTACTGTTAGCCCTTTGGCTTCTTACTCGAGAACAAGGCTGAAGTTGATTCAGAGGCCATACTGTAAAGAAGGCCCATCAGGCATTTCTTCTCATTACTGTGCAATATGTGCTGAGAAAACAAACTGGAGGGAGGTGCATTTTTTTTACTGTTAAATCATAACATTGCTTTGTCTTTTTCTTTCGTCATTTCGGTGTAGAGATTTCTGGTCCGATATCTGCAGTAACAAAAAAAAAACAAGGAGCTTCTGAATGTTGAATTCTCTCTTTCTGTAAATATTAGTAAAGGGGAACGATAAGAAGGTTTGACATTTGGGTTTATGTGTTGTCACAGATAGTCCAGGTTTATGATTCAATTTTTACCAACATAAAATCTTCACTCGGAGATGCAGTTTAATGCAGGCCGATCTCTTTGGAGTGATGTGCTTCTTTGATGCTGGCAGTGTAACGAAATCATGCTCGATTGCAGGGGGCGCCTGCCTGACTGATTTCAATGAGAGAGAGTGAGAAGGGGTGTTTTTCCTTCCCTGCGGAGGATAAAGTGATGAGTGATCAGCTGGAGGAGGTGGAGAGGGAGTTATATAAGCATGTGGGATGCAAGATGTTTTATAGCGCCGGGGATACCGCCCACATGCTGCACTTCTGTGTGTGTGTGTGTGTGTGTGTGTGTGTGTGTGTGTGTGTGTGTGTGTGTGTGTGTGTCTGGATGCATATGTGAGACAGTTAAACTGTTAATACATTCCTGTATGTTTATGTATTTGTATTCAATGTATGACATGCATGGATGTATATTAATTTTAGACCTGTTCGTGTAAATTTGAATACTGTATAGCATCAAAAGATTTTCTGAATTAACTGAAACTGCAGTGCAGCACATTTTGCAGCCACTAGAGGGTGCCCACGTACACTGTAAAGCCAAAAGTACTGCATGTCCCTATAAGACCTCAGATTGCATTTCACTGTTTGCACCGGGCTTCTTTGATTCAGGAAACTTGCTTTTATTTTGGACTGTACTATCCCCAACTTTGCTATCATAGTGCTTTGGTGACAATGCTTCACTTATTCAACATGACTGTGGATAAAGAGATTTCCCTAGTTTAGTATAAAAACTTACCCAATGCTTTATTTTGGGTTTTAGTTCATGTTCTATATAAGGGGAGTGAAGAAGGGTTGCAGGGACGATCAAGTAGATGGGTATGATTGTCATCTGTGATTTATGACAGAAGGATAGCAGCAAGAGTGAAAGGGAAGGTTTGTAAGTGTAAAGCGTGAGACTTGCAATGATGTATGGTTTGAAGCTAGTGACACTGACAAAAAGACAGGAGGTGGAGCTGAAAGTAGTGTTGCTGAAGAGGGAGTTTTATTTGGAGTGACCAGGATGGACAGGGTTAAAAATGAATACAATAGTATTTTTTGTATGTTTGTCACACTTAAATGTTTCAGATCAAACAAATGTAAATATTAGACGAAGATAAGACCAGTAAACACAACATGCAGTTTCTAAATTAATGTTAGTGCAATTAAGTTTTTGTGATAACTGCCTGTGAGTCTTTTACAATGGTGAAGAGAAATTTTGGCCCACTCATCTTTGCAGAATTGTTGTAATTCAGCCACAATGAAGGGTTTTCAAGTATAAACCTTTTTAAGGTCATGCCACAGCATCTCAGTCGGATTTAGTCAGGACTATGACTAGGCCACTTCAAAGTCTTCTTTTTTTTTCTTAAGCTATTCAGAGGTGGACTTGCTGGTGTGTTTTGGATCTGTCCTGCTGCAGAACCCATTTGCGCTTCAGCTTAAGGTCACAAACTGATGGCCCCACATTTCGCGTTAGAGTGTTTGGGTAGACGGCAGAATTCATGGTTCCATTTAAAACTGAGATGAACCTTTTAAGGTCCTTTTGCTCAGCAGTGGTTTTTGTCTTGGAACATTTTTGCCCAGTTTCTTTCTTATAGTGGAGTCATGAACACTGAGCTTAACTGAGGCAAGGGAGGCCTGCAGTTCTTCGGATGTTGTTCTGGGGTCTTTTGTGACCTCTTGGATGAGCTATTGTCGCACTCTTGGGGTAATTTTGGTTCGCTGGAGTTCCACAGCTGTATATGCTAATATAAAGCTCAGTTACTTTGTTTCTCATCTGTTCCTGAATTTCCGTGGATGAAGGCAGATGATCCGATGTGACCACCTGTAAAGAAAGGACCAAGTTGTTTCTGTTTATAATAAGTTCCTTTTGTTGTTATTATATCTCATAGTAAATGTTTAGAATGAACTGATGTTTAACTCAACTCAGGAGCTTTAATAGAATGAATAGAGCTGGGTGATAGAGATGGTGTGCCTCCGTAGTGTAATGTACATGTTGGTGTCTGATTTTATAATTTGCATTTACTGGATGTAACATAGTTTGCATATATTTTAGGGGACAAAACAAAACAAGACAGTATCATCTAGGTAGTGTGCCAGGAGGTATTTTTTCCTTTATACATTTTGTTGTGAACTTAAACACAAGTGTGAGTCAGATATAGCCAAGGGGCTAATTTACATCAATTCACATCCACAGTTGCTGTGCAGTTTCATGTCGTATTATAATGAAAATAAGGGATTAAAAAAGCAGATAGAAAACCATTAGTGTAAGAGGGTGGCAATCAAAGAAACATGGTGGGGCAATCACTGCAGCTGGAGTGAGGGTTGTCAGTTCCTACTCTTCTTGCACCTTGGTCTAGGCCTACTCAGTAGTCTGTCCTTGATCAGAGTTCCCGTCATCCACATCCATATATTTTAAAGATAACTGCAGGCTACTGGACAACTCAGCATATATGAAGTCTGGGGAAACTGCAAATTTAAATTTGAACGTGTTCAAAAAGAAGTATTTACTGTAGTTTCCTATGATTGTTGGGTTTTTCTCTGTATGATCTACTGTGCAATATAAAGCGCCTTGAGGCGACTGTTGTTGTGATTTGGCGCCGTATAAATAAAATGGAATTGAATAGTGGAAAACATCTGCTTTTAAGCACAAGGTATTTGAATCAAATGTTTTCCCTGTACTAAAATAGATATGAAGGAATAATCTTAGCAGTGTTTTAATGGAGTCATGGGTCCAATAACATGAAGTGTTACTCTTGCCTAGTCCGCAGTCTGCAGGGAGACTGTGAAGCTGGCCTTATCTCATGGATGTAGTGTTTCTTATCGATCTCTTGTGAGCACATCTGACTGGGAGAGAGTGTACGTGTATGTCTGCTGCACAGCACTGCAGCAGCGCACTGTCACTGAAGTAGTCTCTGGAGACTTGGAGAGGTCACTTCTGCACCTGAGAGAGGTGTGTGTTTGTCCGGAGATGGTGTAGAGAACGATGTATTGTGGTGGGAGAATAATATAAAGTGATGCTGGGAAGGAGATATGGATTTAAGAGAATGACAGGGAGTGGGAAAAGAGTGAGTGAGTGAGTGAGAGTGAGAGAGAGAGAGAGAGAGAGAGATAAGAACGAATCTTTAAAAATCGAATCTGGACACTGCTTTCATGTAATCACCAGGTAATTGCCGTGGGCAACAGATGCAGTGGTGTCCATGGAGATGGGGGAGGAGTGTGAAGCGTTCCTGAAGTGTTTTAAAGTGGGATATAAGTGCGTGTGGGTGGGGGCATAGGCGTGTGTGTGTGTGTATAGTTGGGCACATATGTGGATACCTGCTGTTGTGGGATTAGCAGAGTATTTCAAAACACCTTTTAAGCCTGCTGGTCCTCATTCGTGCACAATACAATGCAGACAGAGAGCAGGTGCAGCTTTCTCTCTGCAGTAGTGTGTGTGTGTGTGTGTGTGTGTGTGTGTGTGTGTGTGTGTGTGTGTGTGTGTGTGTGTGTGTGTGTGTGTGTGTGTGTGTGTGTGAGTGAGAGAGAGTAACTGTGGCATTCAGGGTTTATAACGTCGGAGTAGATTGAGTCTTCGGAGTCACACCTGGTCCAAGTTAACTGTTAGATTTAGTCTCAGTGGCGCTACTGGATAATCCAATTCTTTCATGACTTGCTTTTATTATTATAATATTCGTATATAACTAAATTATATCTTTCTGTTTTGCAATTTCACAAACATATCAAAGCAAGTATTTTCTAATGATGTTAAAAAAATAGATTCAAATGGCACATTTCTACATAATGCAGACTGAAACTAATAAAGAAAGAAACCAAATTAAAGAAGTATAGGAGCAAACCAGCTTGGGAGTGTGTATGGATCTGTCGTGTTTGACTGATAATCTTTCAACAACACACACACACATCTCTTTTCATTATATTTTTGAGCAGGATATGAAACAACAATGGGGCAACGCACATCTTTTGTTCCCACACAACAATAGCATGATGTTCCAGTGTTTAGCGCCGTTAGCTGGTACAAGATTAGGTGGATTTAGCGTGTTCTCTGTGTTCTTGCTCTGCTTTCTTGTGGGATCCAGAGGTTTCTTCTGGCATCAAAAATGGTATTGCTAGTTTACATGTATGTTAGTGTTTAATTCTCCCATCATTGTGCCCTTGGCAACGGCCCCGGCTTAAATCTGAAGTTGGTCCCAGGTGCTAGAGACTGCTGCACACTGCACTACTTAGGACTGCTTAAACAAAGAGGATGAGGGCTTGTTAAAGATACTGTTATAATAACACTGTCCAATACTAAATATTTAAAAAATATAATTGCATATGAATTTATATCTAACCTTATGGTTTTTTAAAACATTGTCAAGATACACTCGCTGGTCACTTCATGAGCTACACCTGTTCAACTCGTTTACACAAATATCTAACCATCCAATCACATGGCAGCAACTCAGTGCATGTAGACATGGTCAAGATGAGCTGTTGAAGTTCAAAGCAAGCATCAGCATGATGAAGAAAGGCGATTTAAGAGACTTTAAACATGGCACGGTTTACAGGGAATTGTTAGAAAAGGAGAAAATATGCAGTGAGTGGCAGTTCTCTTGAGTAAAAATTACTGTTGATGTCGGAGGGCAGAGGTCAGGGGTGAATGGTCAGAGTGCTTTGAGCCGATAGGAGGGAAACAGAAAAGCTAAAATTGGACAAAATTCTTGTAATATGAAAGAAGACTAAATATCCAGGAGCTGCATTAAGAACAGAGACCATGTCAGTCTTGCATCATAAAGGACAACAAGCACACATAAAGCTAACGTAGGCCCCACATGCACTTAGTTATTTTCACTTAGCTGTGACGTTGAAAAACGAAGTAACAAAAGAACCAAAAGTCTGAAAGACCTGAAATGAAAACTCATTAAATCAGACTTAAATTTTTAAAATATGAAATTGCTATTAATAATTTAGAGGAATTCATTATTAAAATTGACAGAGTAAGTTTTCACACGTGGCTTATAATTGGAGTTTCTTACACCGATCAAATTTAACAAATCATATTCCACAGAACGTACTCAAGATAAATTGCTTCGCCTTGTATCACCAAACTGACTCATGAAATACTTAATGGGACCAGTTCAATTATTTTTTAGCAATATGAGTGAATACAAACTGGTGGTTAGAGCTTTCCAAATGCGTGTTTTCCTGGATTCCTTCATGTCAGAAGAGTATTTTGTGTGTTTTCGATTGAGGGAGGCCAGAGGTTTTTGAATATTTGTGGATATTTGTGTGCCGTTTTAAGCTGCTTTGCAACCTTAATTTCTCCCCAGAAGCCAAACTGATTTTGAGGGCTTTTTTAGATACTTGAGAATGCAATCAGGGGAAGACTTTATAACTCTATCAGCCTCCTTTTAATAACACAAGTCTCCTGGTAAAATCTGTCTGCTGTCTCAAGAATAATTTACTGTGATCATCCTTACTCTGCTTAGCTCTCCAGGCTGTGAGAAAGCCTGTTTAAATGGATCCAATTTAACTTTAAAAAGTGAAGCTGTGCAGCTGGAACACCAATACATTCAGGCTCATCAGATTATGTGAAAAGAAGTCTTGATTGTTGTGTTAAAGTCTGGGGGAGCTGTTTTATCGGGAGGTGCTGCAACATGAAAGTGTCAGTAAAAATGACTGTTTGATAACAATCATCAGCTTTACCTGCCGATTTACCAGGCTACTCTGATACCCCTGTTTCATTTCCCTGCAGTGCAGTGACATAGAGGCACATCCTTTAAGAATCCACACGGTGGTGCTGCTGCCTCTCGCTTGAATCAGATCTCGTCTGGAGGTGAAAGAAAGTACAAAATAACTGAGTCAAGGCCCCAAATTGCTCTCATTTAAAGCGAGTCCTCTGAGAGCCCACAGTGAAGCAATTAGAAATGGATTTCATTTTAGAAAGCCGCATTCACGGTGGTGGAGTGCAGATAGTTTCTGGTCCTTAAGGAACGATTCCCTTAATGTTTTCTGGATGAGTGGCTCCTAATATCAAGGGAGGGCGGCTGCAAGTGTGTACAAGTGTAGCGTACCTGTGTATTGTTCTGGAAATGTGTTTGATTGATGTTCACAGAGGATGGAAAGCTGAGTCGTTAAGGTCTTCTGGGTATGAAAGGACCGTCTTCCCATTCTGATATGTTCAAGTTGATTTCAAGTAATCGGATTAAAATTGAGGGTAGCAAAAATAATCGAATAGTAGTAGTAGACCCACAATAGCTTAAAATAGAAGCTTCTAATCATAATCACTGTGATGTGTTTTGAGCATTTTAGGCAAAAGTATGTGTACTCACAGCCTCTCACAGGTTCAGAGAGGAAAGTTCATATTCCAATGTAGTTATAAATCTCAAGTATTTCCTCTTTAAAAAAGAAATTACACAGATAACATAATGAGAGTAATTCAAGAAGTATATACAAAATCTTCTACTCGGGTAAAGAGTAACATCTTACATATTAATTGCTGATTAATTACTATAGCATCAATATATATGGCTTTTTATGACCTCATTAAGTCTAATCACAAGAGGTTTCTCGTGTTTTATAGCCTGACATGAGGCTAAGTGTGTGAGAAGAACGTAGTTTCGTTTTTTCTCTATAGACCTCCTAAAGGTAAATATAGGAACTGCAGTTTATTGAGTCGAATGGACATAAATGTTTAACTTCCAGGACTCAACTTCCCCTCACACCCATGGCCACTAAGATGATGTGCATGATAAGCAGCTGGATTGTTTTGACTTTAATACTCTGAAGATGGCACTAATGTGTTTCCAGTTTTACCTTCCAGTAAATCAGTAAAAGCTACATTGTTTCCACCTTTAGGAAAATAAGCTGAATTGTGAGTATAAAGCAGCACCAAGTGGAAACACACACATATTAATTGCACTTATTTTGTTTATTATCTCCTAACATCCAGGTTAACTACCGCTAACTTAAACCAACCCTATGTATTAAATAGATACAGGAAGTAAGTGCAACATCTCTCTGACTGATTTTCATGATTTCGTGGTATATAATCATGATCTGCTCTTGTAAAATAGAGCAGCGGAGGAAAAGCTTTTGCCTCTTCATACTCGTCCTTTGCATGTGAAGGCCTGTTAGTGTGTGCTCATATCGTGTAGGTGTATGCGTGTGGGTGTATATCTGTGTGTGTGTGATTCACCCACAGGGCCGGACTTGTCCTTGCATTCTCCTCAGTTTTTACAACGTGCAATTTCAGTAAGTGTACACCCAATATGCTAAGAATGTTTTGTGAAAAGCTTAAAGTGACTAAGTGTGTGCGAACTGCATGAAGGGTCTAAAATAAATTGAGGAGAGTCATGAGAGTTCAGCTTTTCTTCTACAGCTTGTAGAAGATGGCTACTAGTTACCATAGAGACTGTGCACTTGGTATAAATGGAATGAAATACGCGTGTGTGTGTGTGTGTGTGTGTGTGTGTGTGTGTGTGTGTGTGTGTGTGTGTGTGTGTGTGTGTGTGTGTGTGTGTGTGTGTGTGTGTGTGTGTGTGTGTGTGTGTGTGTGTGTGTGCTGGATTGCTTTTTTTTCCTGACACTATTCTAAATAGTTCGTGTGTGTGTTGTTATTCTGTGCTCATCACCTTCTTTGTCACCTCTCCAAATGGACAGATTGTCTCACATCCCAACACCAGATGGTTCCTGCCTTCGTTAGACACCGCCGGATCGTATACTTCATAAACTAGAACCTACACAGACACGCAAGCATTAAGCGAGCGCCACGTACAGTACATGCTTCTAGGTATCTTGCCTATTCACAAGTTCTCGCACCGAAAATTCATGCCTGCGCCCGGTGAGGAACATTTGTTTTTCATATGTGTATTTGCTACCGGCGTGCTGAAATGTGCAGGGATACAGTATGTGTGAAAAGGGAGTGAGTAGTAGCTGGTGTTAATTTTTGTGTGGGCAGATTTGCCTCAGGACTGCAGTGTACTTCACCGTCACTGCTTACTGCTGATATCACTTTCCTGCAGTTTTTCTTCTTCTTTTAAAAAAACAACCTCCTGTCATAGCGCTCACCGTGCTGCAGATCGTGTAGGAGGTGTCAGGAGAGAATATGTGTGACCCCTCGGTGGCTCATGAACCTGCGGTTGGCAGATCTGTTGTAGCGCTGCACATCCCGGTCTACTACATCTTCACTTGTTAAATCTGTTTGTAAAAACGGGGATGAGTTTACTTGATTTTGTTGTGTTTGTTTCATCTATACAGAGCCCAGGTTCAATTTAGTCACGCATTACTAATAATTTCTCGTCTGTGTTGTGGTTTGTGACACCATTAAGTTGACTAGCTTTACTAGTATCACATCCCTTTAAACCTTGAAATGACACTTCTAATTGGAAATATGTCATAAATATGTCATAAATGTGAGTAGCAAGTTTCTACTATATGTAGCTCTGACTGCCATGTGTAAGGAGGCTATAGACAGTACAAAAGCACATATACAGCGTTTGATAAGTAAATGAAATGGCTCACAATAGACAGCTACAAGCATACCAATGGTTAAACAGTAGTGCAGTAAATAGACATTCTTTTTTTTATTGACCAAAAACAAGTGACTGAGCTCATACACTGAGCAGGAAAGTGTTTACAGAGGTCAAGAGCGAAAGCTGTTTTTTCCGTAGACTTCCATTCACATGCAGTCACAGCTAATGCCATCTGATGGCCGACCAAAGAAACTTTATAAATCCCAGAGGGAAACTGAGTCGCCATAGCAGCAGACGTACAAAGGACAACAAAGCAAATATAAATATGAAAGGACACAAGTATCAACACTAACAGATAGAACAGACAGAATGCCGTTACAAGGCACTTTCGCATTGGCTTCCTTTTTCTGAGCTAGAAGCTACGTCCATGTTTTACACTGTTTATATATGCTTTCCCTACACCTGAAAAAGTTAGCTTATGTTAGCATATGTTTGCTAGATGTTACATTAATATCCCAATTGTGAATTACTTCAGTTTTGATAATTGTGCATTGAGATCTTGAAGTTTGCATATTTTTTTGCTTACTTGGATCTTTAGGGGACTATTTTGTCACCACGTGGGATCTATTCCTTTAAAATTAGTTTAAAATGCTTAATAATGTCTAAAGGTTTTAAAAAAAATCTAATTACAGATTTAAGACTCAACCGTTGTTGCTGTTTTCTAATGGAGATGCCAGTGTGAGGGATTCAAGCACTCTATTTATGTGATCCACGGGGCATAACCTAAGTAGACGCTTGTAAAGACAGAAATAGCTAGAATGACGTCAAGCTTTGTAGCTTGGATTTCATTTATGTGACACTTTAATACGGACATAAACACATGTACCCGCTCAATATATAAAGTAACCACATGGACTAGTGTTGTCTTGACCTAAGAGACATAAGAGAAGGTGAGTCATTTCTAAATGTTTCATTCTTTGGTAAATAGTAGATATTTGAATATTACGAAAGCCTCCTCAGTGATGGGATTTCTCTGAAATGAGGCACGAAGGAGAATTGCAAAACTGATAATGATCAGATGAATGGGAATTTTCTGTGCTCTAGGCTACTTCCTGTCACATGTCTAAACTTGTTTAGAACTGCAGCCAGAGACTAAAGCTTTATTTTTGGTTGCGAGAGGGCTCTGAAGTTCCAGTTAATAGCATTAAGTTTGACCAATCAGAAAGGTCGGACTGGTATCAAACTGTCCCAGCTGAGATGATCACAAACTACAAAATACTTTTTCGCATCAATTAGAAATTAGAAAAAAAAGAAAAAAAAGAAATGAGATTCCTCGTTTTTCTTTCTTTTCTTTTTACTACTCCCATATTTGCATTAATATTTGCATTCACTGTGTAGGAATTTCAGGTCAGTATAATAGGTTTACAATTGCTTTAGATCTTATATACAAAGAAGTGGATATATTTAAATCCATTTTAAAGACTTTAAGGTGTTTTGTGTCAAACTGCAACTATTCTGAATTTGTTACAGCTCGGACTTAAGGCTAGTCTTTTCCAGACTCTTTAACAACATATTTTATAACTAATAATAGCTAAAAGAACAATTATTAGACACCTGGTTTTTCTTAGGTGATAATGTTGATATCATTACATTTGCGGAAAATCAATTATGCTCATTTTTCAAGTTTAACTTGACATAAACACAGAAAAGAGAGGGAATCCATAGACTATTTATTTATTTATAGAAAATGCAATGGAAGCTAACACTAGCTAGCTTGGTTAGCATAAATCCCTCCATTTTCTTCTGCTTGCCCAGTTCAGGGTCCTGGGGCTCGAAGCCTGTCTACTGGGAAATAGCCCAATACACTAATGGAATATGAGAATTTTATTTGAATTTTATTTTATCTGCTTGTGCTTCTAGTGAAGCATAAGTTCAAGGCTTTAAAAAAGTGGGGGTGTTGTAAAGTATTTTATAATATTAATAAAACATTCCTAAGCATCATTATTATAAAGGCAGAAAGGAGGCAAAAAAGGCCATAAAATGTATATTTCTGCTGTAAAGCTAACTCTAGCCGTTTCCAGGCTTTGTGCTAAACACAAAACCAGTCCATAATAGACCCTATGAAAATATAATTATTATATAATTAGAAGCGATATAGATAAATATAAAAGATAAAGATACTCCTGTGATCAGGAGTTATCTCACATTTTATTGTTAACAATGTAATTTTTGTTTTGAATATTTACATCACTGCTGAACTCTTTCAACTCAAGCAGCACACAAACACATAAACTTAGACTCCTTGCGAGCACAAGCTTGTCTTGGTATAGGCTCAGTGTGTCTCCATAGTGACGGGATAGAGGAGGAGGAGGGTGAATGTAAACTGGGTAGAAAGCGGGAGAGAGAGTGTGTAGAGAGAGAGAGAGAGAGAGAGAGCTCAGGCAGAGACATGTAGGAGATGTAGTCTGGCTGCCGCAAGCTGAAGAAGGAGGAGGAGTTTTCGGGCGCTGGAAATCTGCAGAGAAAGTGAGAGAAAGGGAGACAAAAGCTGGTGCTGAGGAGGCGAGGAGGAAAGCGTGGATAAAGAAAGGAGAGAGGCAGAAGGGAGAAGAAGAAAAAAAGAAAACCACTTGTGCTGGTCAGCAACAAAGCAACAGTAAACAGCTCAAGAGAAGAGGGCGAGAAAAGAAATCACAGCAGGAGTCAAGATTACTCCTCAACCTTTGGAATGAGTCACGTCCTGTGGAGAAATAGGTGAGCTTGCTTTGAGACGGGATGTGGAAAGGGTGATGACAAAAGGAGAGCTATAAAGCATGCGGGGGGATTTAGAGATGAACACTAATACTTTTATTCTTCGCTAGCTGTTCTTTTAATGCAGCTTTCGTGCTTTCTGTGCTCAGAGATGATTTAAACACAAGAAATGAGTCCACGGCGCTCAATCAACACTGCTGACTGGGCTAATTTACAGGCTGTGTAACTGTGCGTGCGTGCGCGCAGGAGTTGGAGTGTTTTTGTGCATCTAGAGTAAGAGTCTGACCTCATGTTGTAGTACTTAAAGCTCTGATTGTGCTTTCATTAAAGAGCCACTGGGTCTCTGTCCACAAGTTTAGCAAATACAGCCAACAATGGTGAATTTATGCCATTTAGTTGCACAACGAGAGAAATTTGTGTGACTTTTGTTTGCTTGCATCATTCAGAGAGGGGACCTAGCTGTCACTGAAAAGTCAGAATGTCAGAAAACACACTAACCGCCGTCTAGCAGATCAGCCACTACGTTTAAATACACTCCAGTTCAGTTGCTGGCCTAATTTAATGTCCTCTCCTTATTTGCATTCACCTAACATACCGTACTCCTAGAAAAATGGTAGGAGAAGTGAAATGTGGGACAAGACTGAGAAGGAATGTAGTAGCTTAGAGAGATGCTGTAAGGCTTCGTGTTGGTTTGCACAGCTGACTTGACTACACAGCGAGTGATACGCAACCGATAATAAGCATGTATGAGATAAACTGTAAACATTGATTAGCAACAGGGGGGCTAAGCTTGCTGTCAGATGATGACTGTTTTCAGCTATTTTAATCAAAGCGTTTAAACCCTTATCTGTTTTAAACCAGTGTTATTGTTCCAGCCGTGATTGCCATTATTTTAAGTTTTTTATTTTTACCCCGGCTTAAATTAAACTTCAGCTGCCTTGAATCCACTGGCAGCTAAAACTCAAACAGCCCAATTAATATTTTCTAGCCTGTACCAACTTGTTTTCCAAAAAGTACGCACGCAAACAAGTAAAAGAAAAATGAAAATACAAGACTGTGCAGGATAATGGGTTAGGTCCTTTTTGGGAAAGAGTGAGACGGGTCCCAGCATGTGGCGTGAAAGAAAGAAAAGTTAAAAGTATTTCTTTCTTCGCCCAGCTGTTTGATAACCGGAGCCTGGATGGACAGAAAGATTGAGTTGGAGTGTCTGCCTGATGCTGTTTATCTCAGACGTTGGCCGATCCATCAAAAACCCAGCCTCGCCTTCTGTTCATCGAATCGTCACCACAGCGACTCATTGCAATAGATTCCCTGTCAGTGATGGGCATTAATCAGTATGCAGCTCAGAGAAACCACGGCGTGATGAATGATGCCGCGAGAGGCATTCCACAGACAAAGACTTTTTACATGCTGATACAAATGTTTTTATGCTTAATATCTCTTTAGTTATGCTCCTACGCTTTGCAAGAGGACATATTACTCTATGCCGTTTCATTAGTGGACCATTCAGATCGTTAATGGGTATATACCGCACCCTTCTGTCCAAGTTTATTTATCTTATTTTAATGGCTCACATTAAAGATCGCCATTTTTCTATGAGCTGTTTATATCCCAACCTTAGGCATTCATCAGCAGTTTAAATGGCTAACACTTATACTCCCTATATATGCATTAAAAAGAGGGACATCAAAGCAGACAGAAGATCGTACCATCTCACTTTTGTCTGTTCTGTCTGTACATGCACATATAGAAGATTTGGTATCGTACAATATAAAGCGCCTTGAAGCAACTGTTGATGTGATTTGATGCTATATAAGCAAAACTGAATAAAATAAAGTTTAATGTAAAACTTAAAGGGATGTTGCTGATGCATCAGTTCTTGTTTGCATACTCGATGACTTTATAATGGACAAAAAAAAAATCGAATTTACAAAACTTTAGATTCAACAACAAAGAAAAGCAACTGTTTTAAAAGTTTTCCCAGCCGCCACAGAGAACCAGGACAGAGTACACAGCAGGGTCCCATCCAAAGCTGTCACTCAGCAGAGAGCCCACAGATGCACATATGGCTGCTACAAGCATCCTATTAACCGTATCTTGTCTTATTTCTCCCTCCGCCCCAAAAAGTGCACGTACTGTACGTTTCACGCTTCACTGACTCTGACTACAAGCAGCTGTTAGAAACAATCACTACCTCAGCAAAGTACTGATGTCAGAAACCTGATAGAAGAATGGAAAATAAGTCTTACAAGCAGTTAAGAGGAAGCTATGTGATGCGTTCTGTTTGTGCGTTCACCTTTTTCTCAAAAAGTTATGATTGGATTTGCATGACAACTTGGCCCAGCTTAGATTTTGGAGTCAATCCAGATCTGGACACGTGAGTTTCTGTAAGGATTCTTTACCATTGAAGGATTGGGCAAAGTCTACCATTTTGGGTCCTAACTTCACAATAAATAAAAGTAAAATATCATACATCTTAAAAATTGACAGATATTGTCTTTGTGCTTTCAAAGAAATATACCTATGCAGTCGTGGACTGCCAATTTCCATTGTAATATTTACAACCATATTAGCAAATACCTAAAACACGAGACCCAGATCTAATATTTCAAGTGCTGTTTCATTGTAATGTAATCTAGATATATGCGCTGTGTGTGTGCAAAAAATACAGAGGTTTATAAACTCTTTGAACCCCTCCCCTCCTAGACAATATTGTACACTCACAAATACACACAGTCATGTGCACAGCTTGGTGCCTTAGGAGAGCTTGTGCTTCTCTGCAGTGTGAAAATTGCTTCCATCTTGGGGCTTTGAAGTATTTATTAACCCAGAAAAATATCATCCACCATTTCCTCTCCCATCTTATTGGGAATTCAATTCATGAGCCTCCGTGTGTGGTAAAGAATGAGGGTGTGTGTGCGTGTACGAGTGTGCCTGCAGAAGCAAGATTTGAGAGATCTTGTTTCAGCCTTGATCCTGCAGCATTTGGCTCTGTTTGCACACACTCACACACACACACACACACACACTCACTCAGTCTGTGCTTGCAGTCATAGTTACAGTTCTTATGCTATTAATGGAGATATAGCTGTCTCCATGTAGGCAGGCTTATTAAACAGCCCCCTCTCATTGGCTGCCACTTCTGTCAGCACTGAAAAGAACTGAAATGTCCTATTGGTCTTGGTTGGACATCAACTTCAACACATCACTCGTAACTGGTTGCTAGGCAACCAGTTGTCTCCAGTTTCCCTCCCCTGCTTCATCCCACCCACCCACCCCCCAAAAAAGTGGTGCTATGTTTCCTTTTATTCATTTATTTGTTTGCTTATTTCGATTATATTAAGCCTGGGCATGATTGTTTTACGCATGTGTGTTTTAATGGCCTGGAGCTCCAGGCAAATCAACACTAATCATCCCTGCAGAAAAGCTCCACCTCGAAACAACACATTAGGTGAGAGAGAGAGCAAAGAGAGAACAAGGGAGAGGAAGGCAGCTGGCTGTGATTAAGTATTCAGGGTCAGAAAAAAATGTCAATGATTGGAGAGAAAATGAGGAAAGCATTGTTGCATAAACTCAGTGCTGTGCACATTATCTACGTTACATCAATGCTTTTCTATCACAACCTGTATTGATTGCTACAAGGAGGCGACAGGGTGGCTGGTATTGTTTTCAAGAGTATGTGTGTCTGAAAATTGTAATGATGCCATCATCAAAATGTGCTCTTGGAGCCACCTACTTAAGCATAATCTACACTTTGGCAGGTGTTTATATGACTCTTAACTTCAATTTATATTTCTTCCACAAACCATTATGCACACTTCGCAGCCGGGACTTTAGAAATGTTGGCAACTGCTCCGAGGCAAGAAATGATTAGGCACAAAGCCTTGTGTTGCCTTAAATACACATGCTGCGTATGTTCTGACAGACAGCTAAACACCTTTCTCTCATCCAGACTCTACGCCATTATGGAAATCGCTAACAGGTTTGCCAAATATTAAGAAAAATTTGGAAACAGCACTTAAAGAATAAACATAATGTGCAAAAATCTGTGATATACACCAACAACAAAGATATGACCTCTGTGTTTTCAGTGTTAGCTGCAGTCCTGCACTCATTCCCTAAGATGCCATTCAGACAGGCACGCGCCTTTTACTGATCGATATTACTGCTCACTTAGCCTGTAATGTATTCTGACCTCTGCAATTTAAGTAAGCTTTGGCCAGTGATTCTTTGATCTGTACGGAGTCGATGCAGGATTCTCGAACCCCCGATCGTGCTATTAGGAGACAACCCATGAGGCATGCACAAGTCTGTGGATATCACAAAGGTCACAACCTCTGTCTGCAGGGGTCAGGTGATCGGTCATATTGACATGAGTGAGCTCGGAGAAGGTAGATGCACGCGATACGCGATAACAAACCAAGATGGACCAATCAAATGCAGTTGCCATGGCTGAACTGAAGGAGTTCAATTAACTCTTTTATTAGCCCGAGACACAGTAGTTATCCTCTCTGACTTTGTGTTTTTCTCTGTCGTCTGAATAACGAGGGGACAGCGGAGTGAAAATGAGGACAAAGCCTGCAGGAAACGAGACACAAGAGCAGATGATGAGAGGTAATTTCGGGTCAAGGGACCATGGGCAGAAAGTGAAGGGAGCAGTGAGTGAAGAATTGGAGGGCAGTGAAAGGGATTGTTAGCCAAGTCAATGTAGATTAAAAAGGAGCAAAGAGACTGATAAAAGAAGTTTTACTCTCTTCCCGCTCTGTCATTAAAACTATGTGCTAGCTTGAGCACAGACAGGGACTGGACTGTTGGTTCTCTCGCTGGGTTTCATGCTCCACTGAGCCAACCAGCTTCCAACCTCCCCTCCAGTAAGAGCCACAGAAAAGCCTTTTTGTCTCCAGTGTCCCGAATGAGAGCAGTCGCTGTGAATGTCCACGATCGCTGACGCTTTCTACTTATTGTCACTGGTTTCTTTTCAAATATGTCATTTTGTCACAGTTTGTGCTTAAAAGAGGTCACTGGGGGTTTTTTTCTTTTTACTTAAAATATTTTAAGGGCAGGTTACACACCTGAAAGTGTAAACTGTGCTTCAGATCTTGTTACACTGCATCTTTCACAAATGAGTGCACTAAAAAACTTTATATGACATGCCTGTCATCACCTGCATGAGCTGTGGGTGATACAGCTCTTAACAGCGGCTGGTGTGTAGACAGGTGTGCATCTCACACGCTGTCACTCCAGCCTGTATCCTTCTGTCATCATTTCAAACAGGAGGGGCAAAACTGAATGATGGTTGTCGTAAAAAAAAGAAGTGTTCTTCACATTGGTCAACACACTGGTATTTCTAATGGCATCGCACACCTTTGTTGCCTTTTTTCTCTCATCCTCCCAAACAACACGACATCCTTCCAGCACTAGAAAATAATAAAAACACACTCTTCTCTTTCCACATCACACTTCGTTCAGTTCTGATGACAGAGAGAAAGATGGAAAGGTTTCTAGAAATAGTCAGACTTACAATTAACATTGTTATTTGTAAATGTAATTGTTGGACTAAAGCTGGAGCTGGCAAGATGTAGCAGGGAACAGAGGCCACAGAGCGGCGATGGCTGTGAGAAAGTGTGGCTCTGTTAACCGTATGTGTGTCATCTAATCCATTAATCAAGCCCGTTCAATCTGGGCTAACGGGACTGCTAACAGGATTAGTGCATTGATCGGCACACAGAGACGCACACACAGAAAACACAATCATAGCAGCAAAGTTCTGAAATCAGGACCCTTTTGTTAATATCTGACATCACTTTCAAGCACCGTCTCACTGCAAGCGAAAGTGCTATGACTTGTGTTACAAACCCTTCTGGTTCATAGTTTTGAGCTTTTCTGGTCTGCCAGGAGTGCAAAATTTAAATTATATCTAAGATTAAAAACACACTGAAGTGAATTGTGAGTATCTCCAAAGCAAGTTTATGGGGTGCTTCAATATTTTCTCTGTTGCCTGAACATACTAGTTTTTCTTCCCGTGGAATCCGCTTTTCTTCAAAGAGATTGTTAAACTTTAAATTTTCCCGCAGACTGCAGTACGTTGCAGGATCTTTGCTCTCTTAAACAGCTGAAAATAAAGTGTTCTACAGCTGGAAAGTGATATAAATACTTGACTGAAAATGAGTTTTACCTGACATGTTTTGCCTTATAAACAGTGATGGGAATAACAGCGTTACAAGTAACGGCGTTACTTTTTTCAGTAACGAGTAACCTAACTAATTACTGTTCCTATCGTTACAACGCCGTTACAGTTACTAACAAGAAAATGCGGTCCGTTACTATTTTCAACAAACAGACAATTGAAGCCGTGTTCAGCTTACCGCATCTTATATCAGTTGCTGACTACGTAAGTAATCTGGACGCTACAGCTTTAAGCAGCTGCGCGCGCTCCCGTGGACGGTAATCACGATCACTGTCTAGCACAACACCTGGAGCTAAGGGGACAAAGCAATCGCATGAGTGCTGCTGTTTGACTGAGGAAGAATAAAGTAGTCGTGGTAAGCCAATCACATGACCACTTAAAGACAAAGCAACAAAGTGATAGATACCAGTTTTTAAATTGTGTTGATAGACCTGCAGGTATCAGGCTGTGATGTTCTCCTTTACAGTGGACAGAAATTATTTTTTTGGAGTGGCACAAATAGTTTGTGTGGCATCTTATTGAATGCAGAACAGCTGATTGTTCTGTAAATAGTTTGAAATGGTTATTTAAAAAAATCAAGGTAAAAGGTAAATGGATGCAAATAACTTTGTTGTTTGCAAAACTTGAGCATAGGATTTTAAAATTGACAATTTATATTTGCATTTAAAGTTATGAAATATGATTCATTAAACATGTTTGTGGTTGTTACAGTAAAAAATATAACTTTTTCTAGTCTGATTTTATGTTTTTTGTCTGATTTTAGATCAATTGTGTTAATACAGTATGTCAAAATGAAACCATAACTGTAAATTTAGACACGTGGGGTTGTGCTGAAAAGGATGATACCAAACAAGGCAAAGTAAATAGTTTTTAAAGGTGAAATGTAGAAGGAAAATCAAAAGTAGTTAAAAATGGCCAATTATACCCTGGACCCCAGAGGGTTAAACGTTTTTTTTTAAAGTAATGCAATAGTTACTTTTCAAGTAATGAATTACTTTTAGAATATTGTAACTCGGTTACTAACTCAGTTACTTTTTTTGGAGAAGTAACTAGTAACTATAATTAATTACTTTTTCAAAGTAACTTGCCCAACGCTGCTTATAAAACAAGTGTAGGTGCGCCAGATTCATAGAAGAAAACAAATGTCAGGCACGGACATCATTTTCCATCATTTTTATAATTTTATCAGAAAACACCCCATCGAGCCTTTCTCTCTTTTTCATTTGTCTTCCTAATCTTCCTCACTGCTTTGACCTTTTGCTGATACCGAGGCTGCTGGCTTGTTGCTAGCTCTGGATGGCACTTTCCGCTTTAGCCGCTTTTCCTTTGTTAGCTTCTTTAACTTGTCCGTGTTTAAGTGTCTCATTGGTTTTGTTGTTGCATTTTTGCGCGTTCTATCACAGTTTTACTTCAGTGAACTTTTTGTATTTTTTCACTTTAATCGTAACAGCTTAGTCTATCGCTGCTAGTGAGTGCACGACTACCTGGCTATGCTTTTGTTGCGCGTGCATTAAACACACCAGCTCACAATCTCTTAACATATGAGTCTGACCCAGCCAGTCACAAGTCCAGTAAATAAGTCTATTTCTAGTTCGCATGTACCACAGCTCAATCAAGAAATGACAACTGGTAAACTGTCAATAAAGTCTTGGATGAATCAATTTTTTTTGTCTCTACTATTTATCAATAAGAACCAGTATTCTTAAAATTACACCAGATGATGGAGTGAGAAAATGATTGAGAGGTGGACTAAGACAGTGTTAGGTTGGGTCTTTTCAGGATATCTGCTGACAGTGATAAAATAGAGAATAATGCCAGATTTATTCTACTGTCAGCATCAATCAAATGTTTGCTGCACCTGCGGTGACAGAAATGTTGTCTATATCTGTTGAGCATTTTTTTTTCCCATTTTTTCCCACCTTCAATGTGCTGTTGGAACAGAATGTACAAGCATTGGCTTATCAAGATTATATCATCTGAGCTCCGTGTTTGAGTTGATTTGAATAGAATTGTGCTTAAATGAATGCTTAATCTGGCGCGATAGCACAAGACAGAAGTGGAAGAAGAGGGTATATGCTGCGGTAGCTCAGCACTTTTCCTGACAGTATATATACACCTGCTCTGAATATAATTTCAATGCAAATGGGCTGGTGTTGCAGTCAACCATCAGGAAGGGAGTGAGTGTGTGTTTTAACAATAATGGCTGGGTTTCGTTTAAATTCACATCCATTGAGGGATAACAATATAATCATCTTCCCCAGCAGCTCTGAAACAGCTGTTTGGGCTCTTTGTGTGTGTGTGTGTGTGTGTGTGTGTGTGTGTGTGTGTGTGTGTGTGTGTGTGTGTGTGTGTGTGTGTGTGTGTGTGTGTGTGTGTGTGTGTGTGTGTGTGTGTGTGTGAGTACACATCCTCATCCACGTGTGTGTGTATTTTATTTATTTATTTCATGGATGAGCGTGAGTGGGCAACTGCTGCTGCAGCTCTGTGTTGCTATGGTGACAGCTGAACTTCAGGCCGAGGTTGAGGCTTCTACTGTATTTGAAGTAGATGCTGTTGCATAAGGTAAAGTATAACACAGATTTGCACCATGCAAGGCAATTACTGTGCTCTTTCTCGAGTGTGCGTGTTTGACAAAAGAGCAATGTGAGGACTGTGCCACGCTGTTGCCCCTCAGGAGATCGGCAGGAGGCTGAATATTTCATAACTTTTTCCGTATAGCAGGAAAACTCACATACATGTCACATTTTACACTGCAGTCATCATTTTTATGTAATGACTATTTACTGTTACGCAAGTCAGTTATAAGAAGCAAAAATGAATACCAATGCAGAATAATGGCGCCATACTATTGAATGTGCAATGCAACAGTTGGTCAGTTAGTCAAGAGTCCAAAATAAGGGCATCAAAACTGTATGGGCTGACATCAGCAAATAAGTTGGCATTTACCAGCATAAAGGGCTGATATTTCTGTGTTCAGTTCTGGGTTAAGTATTCAGAAACAGTGTGAAGAGCTGCAAGACTAAAAATCCAGTCAGTTATTTTATAATAATTAGCTGATAAATAGGACGATAAACGCAAAGAATATAAGAAAGAAACACCCTTCAGCTGTGTTATAAGTGCTGATGTTGCATAGCTTGTCCTCCAGAGGGCGCTCTGCAGCTTCCCTGTTAGAAAAGCACCTTTTTGGAAGGAACATTTTTTTTCATATTTTCATGTATCTGAGGGAGAGAACAAAGAATCTCTGCCAATATGTCGAAACAACAAATGAATGAATAATACTTTTTAAGCCACCAACAATGCTCTTAAAAGTTCAACATCAGCAGGGCTTTAATACTGATGATTTCTTTGTTTGCACAAATAAATGAAAACAAGCAAAACAGACTTTAAATTTAGATTTTTTTCCCCCCTTTATTTTTAACAGTAATATCTGGCCAGAATTTCTCTATCATCATCTCTAATGTCAAAAAAGAAAAAAAGCCAAAAGTTAAAAGGCTGAGAATACATCATATTTGCACTTGCGTTCATTATTATCATTTGAGTCCCACATTATTTTTGCTTCTAATATTACTGACACTTTAAAGGAAGGACAAACATCACTTGATTTTTACTGCACTAAATTCACTAAGTGGCTCAGGGGACTGGGAAGCGTATCTGTATCCGGAAGGTCGCCGGTTCGATCACCCGGCTCTCTATCCTGGTCGTTGGGCAAGACACTTTACCCTACTGCCTACTGGTGTTGGCCAGAGGGGCAGATGGTGCGATATGGCAGCCTCGCTTCTGTCAGTCTGCCCCAGCTTGCCTCCACCAGTGTGTGAATGTGAGAGTGAATGAATAGTGGAATTGTAAAGCGCTTTGGGTGCCTTGAAAAGCACTATATAAATGCAATCCATTATTATTATTACTACATAATATCAGCTTGTGTGCTCTTGATTGCCCTTTGATCGGTCTAAAATGAACAATTAAAACATGTTTGCATGCAGTGAAGACCAGTGGAGATGAACACATTGCTGGCCACGGTGTATTCTTTATTTTATGAAATGAAATAAAAGTTATAAGACCTACTTACCACTTCTGAACTTGCTTGATAAATTATACAAGAGTTGTTTGCATATCTGCTCCATTTACTATGCAAGGAATATGATTTTTTTTATTTATGCTCTCTTTGATTGTTTAGGTTTGCGCTCACGTAGGTAGAATCGTACCGTATGCATCCTAAGCGCCTGTTTGGTTGTTTCTTTGTATTTTTATGCTTCTTCCGCAGATGTGCAGCAGTAATTGGTGAGGGAGATTTTATGTTGTGCTGACTCAAACAGAGGCAGGCCATTAGACTGACAGCAAGACCGTGCCATGAGGCTAATTACCACCCTTTGCCCTGAGGACACATTCAAATTCTCTCATGTTCATAAATACGTTTACTCGAAGTTCTCCAGAGGCAGCTCTATAAAACCTGCAGAAGTTTGTTGTGTACTGAAGTTTGGTACCAGAAGGTGCAAAGAGAACATCCCTGCAGAAGGCTGCCATGTTCCAGGCCGCCTCTTTAGAAAACCCAGTAACTGGCACAGTCAGTGGACGCCTGGTGACCAGAGAAAGAATGAACGCTTTCATTGGAGTCCAAGTGCATGGTTTTTTTTTTCTTTTCTTTGTTCTCTGTGACTGTGTAATGAGAACCTGGGGGGAAAAAAGGAAAAAACCCAATAGACAGTTACAAACTTGCCACAATCTCATTGTGGAATTTGCAATTACTTGCTGTCAGAGCAAAATCTCAGAGTACACTCTCAGCTGTCACTAACAACACTTTGTTAAGCAGTAGTACTAGTTTAGAACAGGCGTTTAGGGACTTGCAGTTATTTGCTTTTGTGATCAGAAGGGAAGATTAATGAATTGCTGTTGAGGTGCAGGTAGGCAATGGTTAGCTTAGCTTAAAGAATACTAAAAGATCTTTAGAATTCATAAAGCGAATCTTTGAGACAAATCTAGTCACTGAAACGATGAGCTAGCCTCTTTTCAAAGCTCTCTAAAAGAATAGGTTAACATTTTGTTCAATACTCTTTTGCTAGCTGTCAGACAAGAGGACTGATATAACTCACATACAAAGCTATAGCTAGCCTATCTTCCATTAGAATTACAAAGAAACAGCTAATTCTTTGTGATGTTATATAAACAGTGTTGGATCTGTAAATGATGTACATGAGAACAAAAGGTGTGCCTATAGCTTCAAGGTCCTTTCAGGATCAAGGGCTAATAAAGATGTACGAGACTCACCTTTTGCTGTTGTCTTTCTGTTTTTTTATATATAATTTTAAGAAGAATCATACAAGTTAAAATTTCAAAAACAGCTTTTTGTTTTCATCTACCATTAATGTACGGTAATCTCTAAAAAAAAACCAAAATTTGAAGATTTCTGTTTTATGCTTTTTTGTTTGTTGTCCATTTGTCATCCGAGCAACAGACCGATTGAGAGTGAGCAGTTTTCGGTTGCAAGAGATATGCTGCTGTCAAAATGCTTTGAATAACCATCAGCTACGATCTAATGAGGATTTGGGTTTTTATTAGCCTTTTAAAATAAACCTGCTTCTGTAAACAAAGCTGGGTAGATGAAAATGGAAACTGTGATCCAGATGTGGCTACTCTTATGGTCATATTCTCAGATTGATCAGACCAATGTGATCAACGTTACAAAAGAGCAATAATTAATTGATCAAATGTATTTTTTTATACCCTTGTCTCTCTCACTGTTTCTCTTAGGCGTAAGTCTCATACATACCTGATGTTCTTTGTATATAAGGTACAGTTGTGCTGTTATTCAGGTAAAGGCACCAGTTTGAATGGAGCCATCCAAGCCATGTTGGTAATGTAATAACAACAATGACATGCATGTTCTCAGGGGCATTTTATATCATTATGCACTCATTAGCGCACCCCTGAGTGCTCTGCTAGTGCTCTCCAATGGTTTTGTCTCCGAAACCCTTTTCTGAAAACTAGTATTATTCTCCATTTTAGGCTAATGATGATGATCTGTTACCTTTTTGCATTTTTTTTTTTAAACACTCACATAATCTTGTTATCATCCCGACTAAAAGTCTATTAACTCTTTTGCTGTTGCTAAAATTTGTTTTAAATTATGAAAGTGAGAGTCATCTTTTTTTGCCAGCAGAGTCGTTTGTGGGGGATGCACTTATTGTGTTTTAGTACATTATAAAACTTGGTGTGGAGAAGAACTATAGTAGAAATCCCTGAGCTGTTGATGTCTGTCCCCAACACAGATGTTTTGGACATGCGTCAAATAACTATTTCAGGTCTCCTACGATGAATGATCTTTGTGCACAATGCATGAAAACGAATATCTTTGTGTTCATCAGGTACTGAAGATCAACCTTATCGGCCACAGAAAACGGATTCTGGCCTCATTGGGGGACCGGCTACACGAAGACACCCCACAGAAACCTCCACGGGCCATCTCCTTACGGGTGAGTGAGTCTCTGCAAGCTGACAGTATGGGTTTTACCCATGACAATATTGAGCAATATCTTAACCAATTAGGATTCAAATTATCATGACTCTATAAGACAGTAGTTCCCTTCCCAGATGGCTCTCTATTTCTCTGAGGGAAATTCAGCCTCCCCACTGCTGCAGTTACCACCCAAATGATTACCCAAATCTCTCGGAGAGGCGCAAAATGGCCGTCCCACTGCCGTTTCCTCCCTGCTGATTTGTCCTGGATGCTACTCACAATGAATTGGCTTTCCCTCTCCCATCACAGCCACACTCCTATATCTCGGTTTTTTCAAGCCCAGAGAAAGCCTGAAAATCTGGAGGCAGTGCTGAAACAGCCCGCTGTTCCTAAACACGTCTTCCTGTAAACCACTGAGTCATGAAATAGGTTGAAAAATATTACAACAATAATCCTTGTTAGTTTCCAGGGGGAAAGGAATTTGTTTGGCTCCTTTAATAAAGTTCGAAATGCTTAACCAGGCACAAGCGCTGTTAGCTTCAGCTAGATCCAGCGTGTATAGTATGCGGTATTGCTTGAATGTGTCGTAACAATTTTAAACGTTTTAAAGTCCACATTTCAAGACATATAAAACAGAAAAAAGTTCCAAACTAGAGCAAGCAAATAGTCTAGTCTGAAACGAGACTTTCAGACTTTTAATATCAGTCCTAATTTCACAAAATTCCCTAAAGGTGTTACAAAGATGTGTAATTAAAGCAAAGCGTGATGATACTGAATGGCTTAGTGCAGGGAAAAATTATGTATTCAAGCCCCTTTTCTTCCAGTGTGTGAGCAGAGGGCTGTGTTTACTCAGTAATCCTGCACAAACAGGAGCAGATAGTTTTGTGTGATGGACAAAATGGGTGAAGGAACACAGCAAAGCTTTAGACAGCAACTGAGATGCAATGCATGAGCTTGCATAGGCAAGAAAATATTACCAAGCTTCTTCAAGAGTCTTCTCGTACGATATCAGCTGAAAGTGAACAGCCTCTCAGGAGAAATAACTGACCCTTGTGCCAATGGAAGTTTTAATTCTTTTGGGGATTTGAGTTTCTACTCAAGTTTGAAAACCTCTTAAATGAACATCATTTTCCACTTTAAGGATTTAGCAGGTGCTTTCGCTTAAAGTGACTTACAGTGAGCAGGCAAGGGTTCACTGTTGTGATTAAGGACACTGATGGATCTACTGAGACCTCCTGGTAACAGGACACTGCTGTTCGTCCTCAAGTTTGCAAAGTGGTTTTGGGTAGTCAGCAGAAAAGCATCACTGTAGCTGAAAAATGTAATGTGACACATTGCACTGCATTGCCCTACTTTTACACTTGCAGCGGTGACATAGCACATTATAATATGATATACAAAACCTGACTTGCTTCCTTTAACCCCTCTCAATCTGCCCACACCTGTTTTGCACCAGGAGCCCGGAGGAAATCACACTCCTCCCCAGCTCAGCCCCTCGGTAGGCCAGGCAGCGTACACAGCAGGGGTCCCAGGTGGATCTCTGGACGTGCAGCACCTCATGATGCAGGCGGACGCCCGGCGCAGGCAGCGCAGCAATGACAACTACTTTGAGGACGTGCCGCGATCCAAGCTGGAGCGACAGATGGCTCAAGTCAGCATGGTGAGGAAGGGAGGAGAGGATGGAGGGATGAATGAAGATGGGAACTGGGAGAGAGGGATGGACTCCAGGAGTGTATTATGAATGGTCATAATCATAGATGCAGACCTGGCTGCTTGAATACATAAGCATTCTGATAGTTGCATTAAAAGCCGAAATATAACACTGAATCAAATCGAATACGTCTCATCAAAACCTTTCAAGGTTTATTGTGTTGCTCACTGTTGAACAGTGAGAGTTAAGAAAACAGAATAAGAAATAGTAGAAAAGCTCATTTTCATACCAAAATGCGTTTCTTTATGTAAAGTAATATAAATGCAAATCTGATTTCAGGTCTACATGTAAGCTGTAATCTATTATTATTTATTAGAAACAAATGAGCTTCATGGCAGGCATTTTGTAATCAGGACAGCAGAATATATCTTAATTACAGATGAAATATTAGTAATCAAATGACAATCTTTAAAATATGAGATGGGAGATAAAAATATTGTCTGCTTAGTTATTCTAACATAAGTCATCATTAATAATCTACAGCAGACCATCTAAGCAGTGTTTGCTGCATAGACACGTCACTAAAAATACCAAACACACACACATATATATATACATATATATATATATATATATATATATATATATATATATATATATATATATATATATATATATATATATATATATACACACACACACATATAGACTTAAGAAGTAAGCATCTCGTCCATTTAGCCACTTGTAATCTCATGTGAAATGCTAAATTAGAACATTATGGCTTTCAATCAGTAGCAGCACAGTGATTCAGACACATCCCGGCTTACATCGGAGGCAGCAGCAGCTGTGTTTTGGTTCAGTATGATTGGGGTCTTTTGGTGTCTCCGTGTGAATCAGAGAGCCCATCAGTGCAGACTAGCACACGGTATGCTTGCCCTGATAAATCTCTTTTTTGTGTGTTTGCGTCACAGTGTATCCCCCCCCCTTTTCCAAAAGCAAATCTCTGTTGAATCATCTCTGCAAGAATAGAAGGACAACTGTTAGAGGAAGGAGGAAACATCCTTATTCTGTGTCATTACCCTTGTTCTCTGGCTGTCACAATGTTTCCATGATTGGTTGCCGCAAACGTTTCTCACGCCAGCTCTTCCCTCACCGTCTGTTTTCACTCTCCTTGTTTCCTCCCCAGAGAACAATTACTGCAGCTCACTTCTTTCTAGACACATTTGGCCATTAAAGTGGTAAAACTACAAACTTTTTACCGACTAAATATTTTGAATCGTCTCTCTCAGAAGGGAAAAACTGTTTAATCTGGTTAAACCGGTGGCGTATAGCATAGAATTGACTCTTGCGGACGCTCTCCAAAGGTTCGTCCCTGAGCTGTTTATTCAACAGTTTTTGCATTGGAATAGAAGATCTCACCTCTGCGGTCCATCAGCCTTCCGCCAAACAAAAACAGTCAGATGTGAACAGACACATAAAAATGCAGTGTTTGGCAGAGGATGTGTGAATACCTCCTCAGGCAAAAATCATCTGGTTTCATTTATAAAAGGATGACTAAAAAACAAAAAGCAAAAAAAAACAAAACAGGCTTGTTATCCTGAGACATTCGAGAAGGATGAAGGCAAGATTTGGGCATTTTCTTTCTGTTTTTTTTTTTTTTTTAAAAAGCTGGATACTTTACTGGGTGAAAAAGCAGCGAGCGGCTCAGCTGAAGCATGCGAACATGCAGGAGCCGAGCATAATTCATCCAAGTTTAATTTCCTTTTGGATGCTGTCCAAAGCATGTCCCCTTGATGGCGTGTCCACATGCAGTCATGAAAGCTGTTGTATTACAAACTTACACACTTTTATCAGGTCAACACGGGATATGCAGCACAGACCGCAATGTCATGCCCTCATCTTTTACTCCTGTGTAATCCCGACATGCAATTGCTTGTGTTTTCAGGCAGGCGAGTGGTGTGAGCCAATCACGTTGCGTCCGCCAAACGAGGCCACCTCATCCACTCCGGTGCAGTACTGGCAGCATCACCCCGAGAAGCTCATCTTTCAGTCCTGCGACTACGAAGCCTATGTGAGTCATACACTGTTGTTGAGCATTCTTAAATTTTCCCTTTTTATTGATCATTTGGTTTATAATGTAGCAGTAAAATCCCTGAATCCAAGCACTATAAATAACTATATATTTTCCTACCATTTGAAAAACTAGTCATAATCTTTGCTGATTGATTCGTGGCTTAACTGACTAAATGTTTCGGTTCTATTTGAATGCTGTCAATTCCTACTGCATATAACATTATTAAAGATCAGTGACCCTCAGCTTCACCTCTCAGTCAATACTGCACTCGGTTATTCTCAGTACTTTGGTAAATTTAGACCTTTGCCAGTTACATAAAGGATGTTACATATCCACGTTACCACAGATACAGCCTCGCACCTCTCACGGGTTACATACTGAGCTTCCAGGCTGAAGCGATTACTTACTTGGTAACCAGAAACCAATTTGCCATTTGCTTTCAGAAACACTGACAGGCAATATAAATGGATCTCTTAGACTGGATGGTTTGATGGCAGTGAGATGAAGACAGAGTAGTTATGAGCTTGGTTATTATGTAACAGAGGGGAAAAAAAGAAGCTGGGAAATTAAATTGATGTCTAATTTGGAAAAAAAAAGCAGGGAAAAAAATGAGATAGAGGCTGTGAAAAAGAGGTGCAAGAAGTTTCCCAAGAGTGTGTCATCCCTCTGTTAGAAACCCACCCTTCTTATTTTTTACACCTTAGAAGATTGATAGCAGAAGCTTGGACCATTAGGCTTCCAACAGTTGTATAACTACACAAGCAATGTGTTTGGGAAAATGGGAGGAATCGACGACGGGTGGGCCACCGGGGAAAAGTGGTGGCGGTGCTTTCATGGAGCCATTTATGACAAGATCTCTAATGCTATCTGTCCCAGGACAACAGGCTCCAGAAAGCTCAGAGAGTGAGATAAATGAGGGAGAGCCTCAACAGAGCGCCAGGCAAGAGCGCTCAGTGTGAATACTGGCAAGGTGACGGAAGCTGGAGAGTGAATAAGAATAAATTAGATGGATAAGACACTGAAGGGGACCGCATTGTATTTGTTTTAATAAAAAAAGAGGAATTGCTAAAAAAAGAAGAAGAAGAAAGCAACCAGGGCAGAACAATAGATGCGATGCATCAACGGTGTTCTCATTTTCAGCTCAGACTGCAAACAAACAAAATTCTCTCTACTTTCAGCGGCTCCTCGCATAACATTGCAACTTTATTATGTCAGCTTTACAACTAGATTTTGAAATTATTATCTGAAGTTATTAGAGATCCACTTCCCGCAAAACCCTGCAGACATTTTGACATTATTACCAAACATGCAACATCATTAACAGCCAATATTATCTCAGCACAGACTGCCTACTCTTTCTTATTAATGAAAAAAAAAACGTTGAAGATAGGAAAATACAAAATATCTTTGAGTAATACTCAGGGCTCAGACACGAATATTTTGTGATGTCGCTCTTTCATATGGGTCAAGCTGGTGAGCTAAACCTGCTCATGTTGCTTTGTATTTAGTAGGAAAATGGGAAGCAGTGATTTACTGAAACATTTGGAAACACAAATGGGAACTCAGTATATAAGGCAAATAAAGTCTGTACAATTCTAACAACCTTCAAAGTCAATATTTGGTGTGACCACCTTTATGCTTCACAGCTTTCTTGTATGTCTATAATAGTCTCCAGGAAAAGTTCTCCAGGCTTGTTGAAGGACATTCAAAGCTTCTCTTGGAATGTTTGGCTGTAAACACTCACTGGTTTGGCTCGATCGTGACACATCCCTCCATATGACCTGTTGCCAGTGATTTTCAGTTCAGTTCTTGTGTCATTTGGGATACCTCAGCCCTTACTCCTCGTTTCTCATTTCTTAAGAACTTGACTTTCAGGTACTATTCATCTGAGTTTTTAGGCGTGACACTTCTTCTTTTGTCCTCTACTTGATTAGTTTTCTCAAATTCTTAAGAGCACGATGGCACTGTGTTGAGATACAAGTTTTCTGCTTGTAGCTCTTTGAAAATCACCTTGTTGGTGCAAAATACTTTTTCTTTTCTTTCAAACAGTGTTTGAAAAATCCTTGACATTTACACAGATTCAGTTAAAAAAAGAAGAACAAATAATTTGTTTGTGACAGGCTTCTATCAACGAAAGATAAAGACAGGAAATAATCCATTTTAAATGCTAAGTTGTCTGTTATGTGTAGACAGCACTGACTCATTCCTTGCATTGGGTGCGTATTTTGTGCTTGAATCATTCAAAGGTCAGTATTAAGTGGATTAATTGGAGATTAATTATATGAATTAGAGGAGTGGGACTATGCCTCTGAACACTTCCAGTTCTCATCTATATATGACATCCTCAGTTCTACAAGCAGTTTGTTCTCATTTTCAATCCCTTCACTTCTTCACTTCCCATTAGTACATGGGGATCTGCCAGGCCCAAAAGTCGCTGCCGGTCCCCTCCGAGGCCTTCCCCAAACCGCAGCTCAGTTCATGTTTAAGCCATTCGACTTTATCCACTAAAAAACGCTGTCAAACCTCTAAAATGAGGATGTGGGCCCCTCTAATGAAACATTCCTCTGAAAATGGTCAGGGGTTAGCGCTGGACTGTGAAATCCAACAAATGCGCAAAGAAAAGCTTTGATAGACGATTAGAAAAGCTGGAGAACTCTGTTCCTCAAGACCACTTTAAAAGAAATTGCAAGAAGAATCTGGCTCCTTGGAAGCAAAATATAAAGAAATAGGGGGGTGGCTCAAGATTGTTGGACAGTACTGTCATTCAGAGTTTTCTCGACCTTTTCCTCCAACACCAACATGAAGTTTACATTTGTTGGTGACAATCCCAGCAGGCTTAGAGGTCCACTGTCCACTTAGCATGTAATGAAAACTATCAACCTATGCAGAATAACAATATATTAACATATGCTAAACATTAAAAATGTCCTTCTGTTCATCGTTGCATGCGGATGTTACAGTTACCCAGATACAGACTTACAAAGCTAGTAGCATGGCTGTAGAGTCTTAGCCTTGTTATGATGCCTTGAATTTTATTTGAAACTAATAAAAACCAAAAATTACTGCCAGCGACATGGTATAGGAGACAGCAGCTGATCTTGTGTGCAACTATAATGCAATTTCTCAGATAACTGCCAGCAAGCCAGCCATAACAGCGATTTAACGTTGTTAGCTTGAGTCAAGACGAAGTATTAACATGCCCAGACGACCTCTTTCTGATCTGCCAAGGACTAGACTATGAAAATATGACTGAGTCAGTGTCTGTGCTGCGAAAAAGCAACTCATCATGCAAAGCAATTGGCCCAGAATGATGTTTCGTGACTTTAAGCAAATATATTGTCCATCAGATTCAAGACAAATCGCGTGTGGTCCTTGACTTTCGAGTCATTTATTGTAGAGTTAAATAGATGAGATAAATGAAGCTGTAAATATTTCTCTCCTAATTCACTAAAAGCCTGCTTAAGGTCCCACTTTGGGGAATAAATCCCCGTCAAGAAGCTGGTCAGTCATTGTGAGGCAGTGAATGTCACGCCCATTAAGTGCTCTAATGCCAACATAAACATTGTCCCTGTAAAACACCGTCACCATTAGTAGCTTCTTTATTAAATCTGATACTACGTGTGCAAAATTACTAACTGCATCCAGACAGAAGGATCTACCAGACAGCAATGTTAATGTACCTCAGGGAGCCACTCAAGGTTGATGTAATCACTGCTGTGTGCCTTTAATGAAACCCCATATGAGCCATGTAGGAAGCCATCCACTCAGTGCCTTCTGTATTGTTTATGCTGTTTACATCCAGGCTGAGCTGGTTGACAGTCAAGACCTGGCCAGCTGCTAAACTAGACACACATAGCAATGGTTAGAGGTAGAGATGCACAGATTCCAATTTCTTTGGTCGATACCGATTTCTGCCAATTCGCTTGAGCCCCTCGTGACCCTAATTTTGCTTATCCTGAGAATGCATGAATGGGATGGGATTTTTGTTCTAAGAACTAAAACTAAGTCAACTTATCTTTAGTGGAAAATATAATTTTTATAATGTTCCCCCAAACTGCAATAGGTTCCAGATCTAATCTCATTTGCAAAACTGAAAATGAAGTGCTCTGCTACTGGAAAAGGGTAGAACTAGCTTTTTATCAGCAAAAAAAAAAAAAAAAAAGGATCTGCAGATAAACTGTATATGCAAGCTTGACTAGCCACTGGGACATCAGACACTGGTTTTATTACTGTCCTCTTGGGAAGCCATATCTTGGCATTTTAAAACTAGATACAACAGCTGAGGGGTGGACTTGACTGAGCTATGTAGAGACATTGCACACTTCTCACAAGAAAAGTTTAAAAGAAATCTACATGATGTTAATTAAATAAAACTTTGATTATTTGATTATGACTAAGCTGATTGGGAAAGCCTTTACTGAGGTCATGGATCAGGAGAGACACCAGTTGCCCCAGGCTAGCTATCATTAAGAATGCAGGTTTAAGGAACTATGTATCAGTTTCGATTTTCAGACCCAGATGCTCTGTCTTTGATATACAGTCTACAAATACATTGATGAAGCAGGTGTCTTAACTTACGATGTGATTAGAGAGGGCTGCTGTTGGAGGTTGTGGTATCCTCTTCAGCAGAGGATCAGTGTAGCGTTCAGCTACGGCACTGCTTGCTGATCATTTGGCAGGTTGGCTCAAGCCATTTTATCATAATCAAGCCATAGAGCAGGGTCACCGCTGCAAGCAGCTGAGGCAGTAAAACAGCTGTCACCAGTCCCGACCTACACAGGAGCAGTAATGGTAGAAACAGCAATGTCCTACTGAGCAGCACTGATGGCAGCAGGATGGTCTGTTCATTCTTTGAGAGGATGGCTCTGACTAATTCATCAGTCACCATCAGAACGGCGAAGAAATTTGACAGCAGATGACTCTTCCTGCTGCTAGACTTCGTCTCTATCATTTCCGTTTGAGTTATTGGAAATTTAAAAGCAGTCACAAAGTTGATGCAAAAGTTCACGTATTTACCTAGCATCGTGTTGTTTGTGTGTTTCCAACAGTACTTGGGCTCAATGTTGGTGAAGGAGCTGAGGGGGACGGAGTCCACACAAGATGCCTGCGCCAAGATGAGGGTAAAGCTCAATCTAACTTTATTTCTGGTACTGGAACCTCAAGTCAACATCTGGATAATTTTGATTTATTAAAACTCACTCGACCAAATTTAGCCTTGATAGCTAGGGATCGGCCTGCCAGGGCCTCTGCTCCTGGCTGCCGCCCGACGCACATTGCACCTAACCCCTGACCCCTACTGCGCCTCCTGTGGGTGGTGGGCCTACAATAACATGGGCCCATGTCCCTTTTTTGGGCTGTGCCCTACTGGGCCCCATAGACTAAGGCCCCAAACTAACTAAGTCAAATTTAAGTACAATTATTACCAAGCTATGCTTACTAGCTTATACTATAGCAGCTAGCATGAGAGCAGGCTTACTAAACCTTTAAATCTGGGACACAGTCTGAATGCCCTCACGCTCTCACTTGAACTTAAACTTAAAATATCATAGCGGTGGATTAAGTGTGTTGAGGGATTTATTTTTAATATCCTTGCCTGGGTTGCTTGATACCTCACAATCCCCCTTTTACCTCTAATCACCTTATCTCTTCCTCACGCCTTGTGTCATTCTGCTGCTCCCTCTTTTTTTCATTCCTCCTTTCCTTTGTTTCTTACTGACAAAGAGAAAGAGGAATGTGCCCTACTATCCATGTCTTTTCATCCTGCTCATTCTTTCCATATTTTACTCTTAACGCTGACTCTCTCACTCCTCCGGCCCCCGGCTGCTGCGGTGTAAAGAAGAAATTTAATATTCGTATGCAAAGCTCTCGGTTCCTCTTCTCTCTTTTCTTACTTTCTATATTTACAGTATGCCACCATCATCAGAGGGAAATTTTTCTTCTGCTTCTCATTTTCCTCAGTTTTACCAACCTTTTCCTGCACACTGTGGTTGTAATTAGGTGCAAAGAGATGCACGTCATATTAACCCCAGCTTTTGTAACATCGCTAACGTACCACTCTTTCATCCTTCCCTCCACGGTTGAGGTAGTTTTGGATGTTTAAGATCCAACTTCACTTCTCGGCTCGGATTTACTGCCAGCGAACTGCCTTTGTCAGTTTTTCAACACTACCTGATAGTGACAGGGTCGAACTGTAGCAGCAACATGCTGCAGGAAGGGAGCAAAGAACAGAACAAAGACAAACAGATATGGGATAGCAGCTCGCGTGTTCGACAAGGGAGGAGAAAGAAAGGACGGGCTGTGATAGGAATATGGATGCTGAGGAGGAGGAGATGACAAGCGATGAAGAACACAAAGTTGTTCAGAGAAGGAAGCTTTGAATATATTAAACCTTTTGTCAGGTAGAATGACAGCTGGGAGGGTAACGCTGACATCGCTGTAAATCACACAATTCTTCACAGCACCTCTCGGCATAATGAGTTCAGTATAGGTATGTAATTACAAGGAGTGAGGAGAGATATACTGTCAGAGCCCGATATGACCTAAAAGTTAATAGACTTATTGAATTGAATCGCTGCAGTGACTTGAGTGTAGAAAGGTAGTTTCTTATTTTATTTTTCATAACCTTTGAGAATGGTGCGACTAAAGTTTGGCAATCAAAGCAGAACAGAAATCCTCATTAAATACGCCAAGTTAAATTGTCAAGTTTACTTTCACGAGCTGCCTCCAAAGTCACTGCTGTTTTTTTTCCTCTTTTTTTTGTCTCTACCTTCTCATTTTTGCACAAGAAGTCGACAGAACAGATGAAGAAAGTGCCGACCATCGTGCTGTCCGTGTCCTACAAAGGAGTGAAGTTCATCGACGCCACAAATAAGGTACAGCAATGCGCACGGCTCGCTTCCTGTGAGGCCCGGTGTAAATGACACACCGAGTGTAAAGCCCGCACAGCATTGCAGTGCTCGTGTCTGCTCTGTGCTGCTGCAGCCTCGCTGATTTACAACGGTATGTACACAGAGCACAAACAAGCAATAATCAGGATGAAAAGGGATGAGCTGAAAGTCTAGAACAGAATGGAAATATTTGAGTTTCATGTGCACATATATAAGAAAAGAATCGGGTACATATTCGGATTCTTGTTTGAATTGCACTAAAACAGAGTATGCTCAAGTAGGTCACCCACACTGAAATATACAGAGACAGTTTTAGATATTAAAGTTACCCAACAGTGATGAGAAGGAGACCAGCTGGTGATTCTTACCAGAAAATTAATTAATTAAAAAAAAAAAATCCCAAGTAAATCTGTATTTGGCAATTCAATTCTCCAATTAGTCACACAGACATGCTTGTGCCTTCTCTCGGTCCTGCGTTGTTATAGAACACAGAAGGAGATGAAATGTGCAGCAGCTCCCTCTACAACGGCACGCCACAACTCATTTTGCGTTAGGCTAGTGTAGGGTTTCCTCCACGCCCTGGAAACTAAAATGGGCTGCGTGAAGACGTCCGCTGCTACGTATATCTGCGATTGTCTCCAACACAATATAAAGATAATTAAATGTGCAATTATTTGTGGAGGGAAATTACACAGACTTTGGAAAAATGATTATGCATCTTCCTGTTGACACCATTATAGCGCTTAATGTATAAAAAGCATCCTCAAAACATCTTTTAAAATGTAATAATAAAACTATCTGTGCAGCCGTCCTCGTGGCTTTTCACTAATGTACTAAACCGCGAACGACAGATGGAAAGAAACAGTATTAAGTACAAAATCCATTAGGAAGATCAAATATAGTAAGTCATTATTAGTCCTCTGTGGTTACCTGCTGTGTGGGTTCACCCAAAACAACAACTACAAGGAGAGGATTCCTCTCTTAGCTTAAACCAAGTAATCAATATGCCTATTTATATATAATCAGTGCAGAGAGACAGCTCTGTCCTGTATGACTAACCTGGCATTTCACTGGTTGAATGTTATGCAACTTCTTTTTGATTTCTCTCAGGTGGAATCATCTGCATTGCACCGTTTTTTTTAATCTCTACAATATGTTGTTTTAATGTTTTCATTTTCATGCCCTTCTAGATCAAAGTTTAATGCATTTTCAGCATATTTTCTTATAATAGCTCAAAGCAACTTCTAACTTAAATGTAATGTTTACTGATGTTGGCCCCCGCTAAAACTTCTCTTTGGGCTTTGATGTTTTTTTAATTCACAGCGCTGAGATGTGCTTTAATTAACGCAACACAAAGTCTGAGCGTTCTCCAGTGACATTACCAGAGGACAAATTCCAACTTAGTGACTCCAGAAACGTCTCAAACTGAAAAGTGTGCTACAGTGATTATGAGTTTGAGATGAATAATAAATCAGATTTGTTTTTCTGTGAAGTGGCTCAATGGAGATAATCTACGATCTCTCTGTGCGCTTCTTTATCGTTCTGCTTCTGTGTTTTCTCTTTTTATTTCCTCCTCTCCGTCTTTCGCTCTCTCTCTGTAGAACATCATAGCGGAGCATGAGATTCGTAACATCTCGTGTGCAGCTCAGGATCCAGAGGATCTGTCCACATTTGCCTACATCACCAAAGACCTCAAGTCCAGTCACCACTACTGCCATGTCTTCACTGCTTTTGATGTGGTCAGTATTGACACTCTGCTGTGCTCACAGGTGAACATCAGACTCACTGTCCAAGATCACATTAACCTATTTGATTTTGCCTTTATATCAGAACCTGGCCTACGAGATCATCCTGACGCTTGGACAGGCCTTCGAGGTGGCCTACCAGCTAGCCCTACAGGCTAGGAAGAGTGGCCACGGATCATCCACACTGCCCGAAAGCTTCGACAGCAAACCCAGCAAACCTGTCCCTAAGCCACGCATCAACATCCGCAAGTCTGTAAGTAACGCAGCTGCACAGCTGCACTACTGTTCAAAGAAAAAATCCATCCCTGTCAAGTTCCACAATAGTGAGGCCACATGTTCCAGATGGTCTGGATTGGATTGCTTTGGTCTAAAGTGAAAAAGCTTCAAATTTTTTGAATTTTATTCCAATAAAGCACTCCTATTTTCACTGGACTCTGTCCATAATACCCTACCAGTATCATCCTCACTCATTTACATTATTTCTAAACATCTGAGATTGGTTTTCTAGCTCTATCTGCTCATGTTCTTTGCTTGCGTGCGCCTTGGCCCAGCGGACTAAGCGGCAGAGGTGTAGGTGGATATTTGATCTGTTAAGCGTTCACTCAGTCTTACTGTCCCTGCAGTCTCTTACACACTTGGCTGATTGATGATGCGTGTTTGCATAAAGCTCCAGGGAGGCTTGCCCGCTCTCTCTCCCTGTGTGTGTGTGTGTGTGTGTGTGTGTGTGTGTGTGTGTGTGGGGGGGGGGTTCTGTGTAAAAGAAGATAAAGAATTCTCATGTGGAGGACTGCATTATAGGGAAGAGCTTTTCGCTCATGTGCAGTAATCTGCTTAAGGTAGGGCTGGGTATTATAAGAAATAAATACAAATGCTGATATACAAATGCTTTGATGGTTTAAATGATAAGCTGAGGAGCTTCACTTAAGCTGCATCAGTGCATACAGAGCAAAAGAGGAAAAAACCTAGTCTTCTCTCAAACCTGCAGGAAAGCACTTGAATGTAACCGTAATGGATTTAGAGAACGATGATGGTTAAGCAGAGCAAAGTGCTCCATTTTTGCCCTTATTTCTGCTCGCAGATATCATTCAGAACTGTGAACTTGTTCCGTTTCCTCCTTTAGCCTGACATTCCCTGAAGTGTAATAGATATCCTCGTTGGTGGCTGTATAGTAGCTTGACAATGGCTTTACTCCAGCTTGTAGCATCGATGGGCTAAAAGATAGCCCTTCAATAGTGCTTATTGAACAGATCGTTCTGCAAACGAAAACTGTTTCATGTCTTGTGTCAACTCGATAATCGGGATGAGTCCAACGTCTGAGCCCAGGCAAAAGCTACAATGACGGATGGTCATATTAAAAGTGTCCAAGGTTTCAAATATTACAGTTATAGTGTTCCAAAAGCTCAGGCTGCAGATGCATCAATGGCTCAATTTCAGAGTGTTTTTCTGTTCTTGGATGTACTCTTGTACTCTTATATGACACCAAAGCGAGGATATTATCTCATGCACCCACCCACTGGTCAAACCTCCCGTTTGCAAACGGCAAAGAGAAGAAATTTTAAAGGGATTGTGGCTTTAAAAAGGAGAGGAAGTAAAATGGCCTGTTTTAGGCAGGTGGTGAACTAAGAGTCTGCAGCAGTTACTTTGGACACATTCATTCAAAGCCTCTCGAGTTGAGTCCAAGGCTTAAAATCTGAAGCTGAAATGAGCTTAATAGGTCTCAGACAAGTCAAAATGTATCAGTCATGCTTCTAGTGGACTCTATATGCCCCTAACAGTTATGCAACTTATATTGATACATATAAATTATGGTAATCAATACCCAGCCCTCGCTGTTTAACAGCTTCTTTCCCAAATGGTATCATAAAAGCATGTGTCATGCCTCCATCAAATACGGCGTCACAAAGTCTATCAATAAACCTGCAGCCCTTCCATAAACCCCACAACAGACAATTAAAATAGTCACCCTAACCCACTCTGCACTCACTACCCTCCTCCACTGACAAACACCAGCTCAGGCTCAGCAGCACACATGTGAGTCCAAAAGGCCTGGTACAGAGTTATAGTTGCTGCTGTAACGGTGTGCTTGGACCAAATTTACATACTGTGAGTCATGAAAAAAAAAGGTGATTGAGTGGAACAGCAGTTTCATAGGACTGCTCTCGCTTTCTAAAGTTAGTGTGAGATGTGAGATGGTGAGGAAAGATGGGAAAGGAGAGTGCCTACAGAGATGATGGATGATGGCATGTGTACACACAATCTGCTTAGTCGGCAACCATTACATTAACCATTAATTGTCTTTTTTCCTGCCTGCTTCATGTATATGTATGTGTGTGTGATGTAGTTAATGGCTTGTGGTGTGCAGCAGGGCAAAGATACTGCAGGATTCATTTAATATTCCTGCCACCCGCCAGCAATGATCTCCATCCTCCAGCACCTCTAAACCCATGTCCTTTAAAATACAGTAGCTTTGTTTCTCTGTGCACCAGTAACAGTTTCTCCACAACCTCCCATTGTCATATTTCCCCTGTGAGCATATCAGCTTGCAAATCCCCCCCAACTTCCACTTAACTTACAAAGGTGAACTTTGAACTAACGAAGACTGGTATGTTACTGTAATCTGTAATGTGACACTTGTAAAGCAACAGATTTCATTTTAGATGGTCTACAATAGGCCTGGGCCGTATCAGATTATAACAGCTGTTTAGAAGTCCTTATGGAAGATGGAGACTATGAGTGTAGAAAAATGCCTCCGCCCCTGACATAGCAGTCGTGGTTTCACTAATTGGTTAGCAAAATCGGGCTTTTAAGTGTTTTCGCTGTTGCTATATTTTTTGTTACCTAACCAGACAAATCTAACTGACAAACTGAGAGACTAGGAAACCCTTACCCTTTAACAACCTTTAAAACAACTGGAAACCCGTCATGAACCTGGGGAAAATTGTCTAAATCCATTTGAATAAACTGAGCCTGAGTGTTAGAGAGCTTTTTTTGTACAGTTGCTGTGGCATATTCATACTAGTGGGAGTGTTGTTGCCATGCAGGAGTTGCTATATAAGTGTGGCGTAACATTGCCTTCTCCAGTTTGAGTTTTGCTGTGTTGTGGTAATGCTGCTGTCCCCCGCTGTTTCCAGGGCAATGAATTTGCTGCCATGTTGTTGCCATGGTTTTTTTGCTCTTGGTTTTAGACCGCTGTTGCCTTTTTTCTGTTGCCATGTAGCTGCTCTGTCCTGGCTGTGGTTTTTGCCTTGCTGCTTTGTTGCTTTTGGAGCAGGCCGACTTTGACTTGTGTATGACCTCTGCCTCCCTGTAGGTCATCATGCCCCCCTCCAGCCGCTGGTCACTGGGCCACATTTACACCCCTCACCGGCCTCCTCTTCACCCTCCTCTTCCTCCCTCTCGACTCTTCCATCTTCCTCACAAAGCTCAGTCACAGGTCCTCCACGCTTTTCCTTCTCTTATCCTTTGTTTTCACATAATTTTTCATTTATTCAAGGAGAAGGCGCCATCTGTAGGTGCTTCCATTTTAATTCTGTTGCTTTTACTCAACTGACTCTGCATCCTTGTGTGTCCTCTTTGCTGTGTGTGTTTCTTCATTTACTACCCCATGGCTCCATATCACTTTTAGTAGCGCTGGTATTAAAATGACAGCCAATCTTGCAGAGCCAATCCATTTCATAAGTGCTTCAGTTTTTACGTGTCTGTCTGTACCAATTCAGCCTCTGGATGGAGATGCACCGCCTCCTTCTTTGTGGTATATTTGAGATGGTAAATTAATATAAATAAAGCGCTTTGATCAATAAACAGTAGAGTTGAGTGGTTGGACGTATAAACCAGCTAACAGTAATTGGACCGAGCTGAAGGATGAGGGATTTTTTTTGGTCTTTTTTAAATTTTGTTAAATTATGCTAATTAAAGGGTCTGGCTCTTGAGAATTCGACTCAGTCAATAATTATCTCGTGAATTCCTTCCTTTCTTTTTTTGTGTTTAATAAATTCTTAGAGTTGCCAAAGATTCTCATCATTAGTGACCTTGTATGTCCTAGCTTGCCAGCTACGACAAGTGTTGTCAGCCTTTCAGTGGCACATGCTGCAGGTTGTGTGGCCTAAATACTGAATTACATAAATTTTCCCCATTTACTTGCTCTTTCATGGCTCAGTCATACTACAGTGAAAATAGGACCGCAACCTCTTTCCGATTTGGAAAAAACTGGTGGTTGCCCAAAGACTACGTTGATTTATAGTTATATAGTATATTATATATTATATTGAGTGTGTTGAACGTGCAACACACTCAAATTCTGGGCAACCAATTTCAATCACATGGTGATTGCTTGGGTCAACTGGCAGAAGGCAACCTGTCTCCACACCATCGCAGTATGACTCAGATTGACTGCAGTCACCCTCAGATAGACTAGCAGCAGTCTGCAAATAATTTCCATCTAATTTATAAATGGAGACAGATTTCCAGCATATTGTAATCACCCTGAGTCAGTCTTCACCGACAAGTGCAACTCAGCAGGAAAGCATCGCAATAGGGGACTTGATTCAACTGGTTATTTTCTGTTTATATTCCTATATAAAAGTAAGGTTTTAGACTGCCTATAGCATTTTGCAGTTACATTTCCGTTCTGCAGAAACTATATCACTATGTGGGAATGAATTTCTGAATTTCTGTTTTAAATTTATGAGGGTCTGGCAGGACTTAGAATTTTATGTGAATTTCTGTGTATATAGATGGCAACAGATTTGCGTTTTTTACTGATTTGTTACAGTTGAACAACTTGACTCCATTCAATTGGAGCAAATTGGTCTTCTTGCCAATTTATCACATGTCAAATTTACTTTGAAGATTGTTCTTTGAAGCAACTAAGGCAATAGGGCTGGAAGTTCACAATAATTGTGGTCGTCCTGCAGTCTCCAACTATGGTTTTCCCTAGTTTGATTGTAACATTAGAGGCTGTACTTCATTTAGATCAAGGCTGTGAAACATAAGTCCCGGGGGCCAGAATCAGTCTGGCAAAGACTCCAGTCTGCCTCACTGGATAGCTTTGGAAAATGATAACAAGGGACAAATTTTGGACTTTTAACTGCATTTTTCCTTTATAAAGATCCCCATGGGTCCCTCCATACTCATACACCAATGTAATTGGGTAATAAAGAATTAAATGGGAGAAAAGTTTCTGGGTTTTCAACATCTACAGAAATGTGTTATTTGTTTTTTTACAGCATAAATCTGCAGTTTACAGATTTTTTCCTTCCAGTTTAAGCCTGAAGAGTGCTGACAGATTCTTTCATTTAATTTCATGTGGAAAAACTGATGTCTACTGTTGTACTTATATTACCGGTAAGATCTCTCAGGGATTGAATGTGTAGTTAAAACTTCACAAGTCATTTTCATGCGAATCATCAAATCAAACGCTGGACTCAGAGTGGCCTGCTGGAGCATTTTAAGACACTGCCTACCCTTTATAACAAATGCTTAAAAATGAGCTAAATGCTTAAACACACTTAAAACCACGTAGGTTCAGTACTTCCAGAACTAAATGCTTGCACTGAACTTTTATATTTCGAGTGCTTTCACTTCTGGCCCAACCTCACACTCGCCCAGAAACATCTTCATCTATCACACAAAGCATATGATTTTTATAAAGGGTCATTAAAGAACGACTGCCATTCCACAGAGTATGTAGTGCGCCAAGAAATTATTCAAAAGTTCAATAGACCCACACTACAAAGAGCATGTTTTACATCGGTTTGGACCACTGACTTCGGAGCCAAATCAAACATTGGACGCCCCGGTAGCATCACTTAAAGTTTCTCTTCCCACCCCTTCCTTGGGAAAAATTCATTTTGAAGGCAGACGATTCATTCAGCGTCTTCATGTGTGGTTGATGAATTTGATACTGGTGATGCTCTGGATGAGCTCTTCACTGAGCGTGATGTGTTGTGATGCCGCGAGATCGAAAGTGTGTCTGTGTTTGCCTTAATCCTATAACCCCAAAACAGGATTATATGGTCTTGCTCTGGCTGTGTGTGTGTGTGTGTGTGTGTGTGTGTGTGTGTGTGTGTGTGTGTGTGTGTGTGTGTGTGTGTGTGTGTGTGTGAAGAAGAGGATAGAGAACCATATTAAAATTACAGTTAGTTTCAGTACTGTTGCTGTAGCAGTGTGTTAAGAGAAGATAACAGAACCATGGCTCTGTCAGTGCACCGCAGAGTTAATCCAGTTTCCTCCAACAACACTACGACACCTTTCAAAGCTGATCTTTTTTGGCTTTATTATAAAATGTTAACACTACATGGAGATGCAGTTAATAATTTGCTCATATATGTTTGCAATTCAAGTTTACAAACACGCGTATTCCTGTACCGAGTCAACTTTACCGCCGCTGCCATCCCCCAAAACCATCTGAAAACAAACCAACAGACTGGAGGAAAGCCACCCTCGGCAATACGCCTCTTGATTGTTGCCTTGGGGTTATTTTTGAAAGCGCTCTAGATTGTTTGGTTTGTTTCTCAGCCACCACGATGGCTTTGCAGTTACAGACAGCATCTCTGTTAAAAGTCTTCGAAGCTGCAGGAAGTGGCTCAGGAGGTAGAACAAGTTGTCTGCTCAACGGAAGGTTTGTGGTTCGATCCCTGGAAGTGCCAAAGCATCCTTGGGTAAGCCAAGGCCAAAGTGCTTGTGAATGAAGAAGGTTGTATAGCATTTTAGAGTGGGACAGGACTATATAAGAACTAGTTCATTTACCATTTGTACAGCTTATAGGTGATGCACTGCCTCAGTGTGAACACAGACATGACATTTATTCATATTAAAAAAAAAAAGTGTATATTCTCAGTTCTGCTTTCTCATCTGTAATATTTTCTCCCGCCACCTCATTTCTCTGTAAGCAGCTGATCCTCCACCTCCATCTCATTCATTCTACTGTATCACTCTGATGTCACCGACTATCAGCATGAAATAATATCTGAAAATTGCACCTCAAGTGGATTTTTTTAAAACTACAACACAGACTTTTGCATTGTTTGGTTTGAAATCATTCAACACAGCGATACTATATAATAAATTGGCCGTTTGTCCTGCTTCTCCCCCTCTTGTTTTTTTTCTAACTCTGCTTCTCCCCGTCCTCCTCCTCCTCCGACTCTCTCTGTGTCAGATGGAGCAGCCATCCATGGATCAGAAGGGCCATGCCAACGTGCCGTGGATTGTGGAGCCAGGTCAGGAGGCCAAAAGAGGAGTCAACACCAAGTACGAGACCACTATTTTCTAACATACACCCGCCTTGTCCAATCCTGTGTGTGTGTGCCTTTCAGAGGTTGCCCTGTACCGGGGCCCCGCCCCGGAGTTGGGCACGAGCGACGCACGCCGCCGCGCCACCTCACCGGCTGAAAAAATAAAAATAAAAAAATTAAATTAAAAAAACATCTCGCCCCGCCCCCGATAGCCGAGCCTGTCCACTGCATGATGACGTTTGGCGCTGCGTTGTCTCTCTCTTCTTTCTCCTTGTCTCTTCTCTCTTTTATTTCTGCTCTCCCCCCCTCTCTTTGGCCTGGGCCACATCCTCCTGCCTGCAGGGCTGGCGCATGACCTTTGAACCCAGGGCTGTGGTGCACTTCTGTCTCCACCTGTAGGGGGAATGGTCAGCTCTGTTTTTCCACTTCATGTTTGTCGGTCAGTCAGCAGTCAACCACTCGGTTATTCTGCTTCCAGTTTCTTGTTTTTTTTGTTTCTTTTTCTTCCTGTTTATGGGTGCAACCATTTGGCTTCGTCTCTCTCCTCCTTTTCTCCTCCAACTGCCTCCATCCCTCACTTTACTATTCATTTTAGCCCTTTTGTCCAACTGCCCCTGATAACTTGAACAAGATTTGAAACCAGAGCACTGCTAAGAGGCGAAACAGTGTTTTAGCTGTCTCTGAGCACCGTGTGGGAGCTGACAGTGAGGAGGGATGTTGTCCTAACTTGACAAGTGGAGGGAAATTTAGACTTTTTAAACACTTTTTAATCAAAGAGGAGAGCTGAACTTTGGGAGAGGTGATGTAGCACAGTCTAACTTTGACTCAAACTGGTTCATCCAGCAGGCTACTAGAATGTATTTCAACTTTTTGATTCTTTATATCAGATTATTTTTTGGAGATAAACTTGTAAATTTCTTTGACAAACTATATTTTAAACTTGACCTGTGACACAGGAAGATCTAGGTGAACTTTTGCTTTTCTAGCACCTTTTTTCAGCACATGTTTGTGTATATGTTCAGAATTACTTTAATCACGTGGAGTTTTTTTGTTTTGTTTTTTTTACTTTGTTTTCATTTTTTTTTCCCAGCCCATAAACCTTGTTTTATTTGGGGGAATAAATCTTGTATGTAAAAGGTTTAGCATGTGGCTTGTGAAACGCATGGTGGCCATTTTGGATTTGCTGAGCAGGGGGGCCAGTGGAGAGGCGGGGTGTGAGGGCTCTCTCGATAAGTGATGTCATCTCATTTGCAGGGCAATGCCGGATGCTCATGTCTATTACTGTGGAATGCAAAGAATGTAGCCAGCCCTAAACATGGACCTTGTCACACACACAATGCAAAAAGGACTACAAAGGACCCTCTTGTTCACTTTTCAAAAGGACTACAAACATGGATGCTACTCCACAGTGTTTAAAGTTGACTACAAAATTTTAACGTCATTCATCCACGTGTTGCTAGACACGGTAAACATCGGACCAACTAATAATTAAACACACACACACACTGACAGGACTGCATCTTGACAGACGACCGTCTGCTCTGAATGTACACTTATTTGAAAGCAGCCTCAACTTTCTGCAACTCCAGCAGGATCCGTTTTATGCGCCCAACTGGGAGGCATGACCTTCGAACTTTTTGGCAGGTCAGCATCTCCATGGAGACTGTGAGTATGGTTACAGGGCATGTTTAGGTAATAGACGGCGGGCTGACTAAAGGGCATCCCCGGGCATGTGTCAGTGTTGGCATGAGTTCCACGATGTCTGGCTGGCTCTTTTGGTCCTCTTTATTTTATTTCTTTGTTGTTGTTTTTCCTTTAATGTCAGAAAATAATAAAGAGATATATGCACAAGTGTGTAAATGACTAGCTGCAACACGCTCAAGATGCAACGGGTGTCTCATAATGAATGAAGAGCCTATGTGAACAAAGCATCTAGAGTCTAAAAAAAAAAAAAGTATTCTATTCGTATTGCCTGACATTTTAATGTTTAATATGAGAGTATTATATTACCATGAGGATTATGATTATACTTGTGCAATTCTTGTCTACTGTTGTCTTAATGTTACATTATTTTTCTATGATATGCTGAAATGAAAACCTTGGGCCTGAGAATGATGGCAATCCTTTAACAAAAAAATAAAATTAAATAAAATAAAATCCGAAACTAGGCGATCACACTTGTACACAGAGAGCGAATGTCGCAGGTGGCTAGCTAACTTTTAGGTCAGGTCAACTCTCCATCATTTCTCACGGGGCTCTACTCTTATCTAGCAGATGTACTATTTTAAAAACGCAGTATTACTGTATTATTTGGATGAGAAATCATCCAGTTATAAAGTGTACATAGATATTTTGCCAACTCATTGTTCATACATGTAAAAGAAAAGAATAAAGGATTTGCAGCAAATGGCACTGGAAACATGGTACCAAAATAAAGGTTGGACATTTAAAAAAAAAAGTGGTAGATTGTAGAGACTGTATTTTGAGTGCAAACTAACATGAATTATTTGGTGTCATCACTGCTGACCAACTAATGTACATAGGCTTGGGCTTCCAGCACACTGATTTTTGTAATTTTGGCCATTATTTATATCCTTGTAAATCACATTAAATAAAATATGACTTGTACAACCATATTTATCCATGGAATGAAGTTGTTATTACATCTTTTTTTTTTTTCCATTCTCAATCACTGCATAGAAGATCTAATACCAGAGTAAACATAAACATTCCTAGACACACATTATCTGACAATAGTGGCTTATTTTGGTATTGGTTACCACTGTGACTGAGAGCAAAGATGGAGATATTTGAGTAATGTTCCTCTGTTGTAGTGTCTGCAACTTTTCAATCTGAATATTTCAATGAAGCTTTAGCTGCAAATCCTACTCTGTTTGTAGTACTAACCCTTGGTGCAGCTTCTGCAGATGATAAGGATGCATCTCCAAGTATCACAAATCACGTTGCACTGATTCTCATTTGCAAAATGTACTTTTACCATCTGGGTCTTGCCCCATTTCTGCACAACAATCACCATCTCAGAACTTACTCGCACATTATAGTGTGTGTAATATTTCACATACCTCAAACTGGACCTGCTGCCCAGCTGTGATGTCAGGGACTTCAAAACTTCACCGCTTTCTACCAAGGAAATTGAGAAAGAGAGGAGAATCATTTGGCTCCTCCAGGCTTCAAAGCATTAAGAATCTCTACAAATCTTCTCTTTGTATTCATTCTTAAAGAGCTCTTCTCTTAGTCTTGCTCAACAATTTGAACACAAATTAACACTCATGGGAAAAGCTGTAGTTAATAAATCAGTACAATATTGATTGCAGAGCTCTCAGAGTTACTTTCTCCTCCACTAGCTTGTTTTTGGTTTGTAGGAAGTTCCTCACAGAATCCTGGTGGATTATTTATACCTTCAGGTGGTGAAAATCACTGAGGTCTCAGGGCAGTCGTGTAAAAGGAGTTAGTGAAAGTGAAAACAATTGTGAATCCACTGGACAGAAAGATGTTGAGACAGTAGTGAAACAGACCAGGAGTTTGTTAAAGTGTACTTTCACCGATAGTTATACTCAGCATCAAGACTGTAGTGAAAACACATACTCAAGAAAAAGAACAAAACCCACTGCTGTGCACTACAAACCTCTAATTAGGTGTATACAATTATATATAGGAATTTTTTAGTATACTAAAAACAGATTGCAGATGAGCTCAGAACTGATCAGATGAGCAACTTCCTGCTCTGACACTGAGGTCACTGCAGGGTGAGCAGTTAGCTGCCTCCTCATTAACCAAATCATCGAACTTTGCATGTAGAAAAAGCACACACACTGACACGACACGTCTGCAGTGAACCATTGCAGCTGCTGTGTATTTGCAGAGAGACTCCCTATTGTAAAGTGTTCACAATATGAAATCATAACGAGCAACAAATCTCTGCATATATAACAGAAACAATCATTTTCAAAAATGACCGCTCCCCTCTGCTTCCTAATTACATTCACTTCTCAGCTGATTAACCACATTTCATTTGCATTCTTCTGGTTTTCCAACCACTGAATGGGAGGCAGATAGATTGTGACAGGAAGGCAAAGGCCTTTGGCCATTACTGAGTTACCGTTCTGCACATCGTGTCAGAGAAATTTTGCAGTTAAAGAGAAACATGCAGTCTATTTGAGTAAGGTACGTCTCTGAAGTCACACCATGATTTTATCCGATGTCTTTCCTTTTTTGTAAATCTGACACAAAATTGAAGGTGCAAAATGAAGGAATGGAGGTGCACCACATGCTTTCAGGTGAAAAAATAAAATATTCACCTTATGATACAAACTCACGTTAACAGTCTTTCAAAAACAACAAAAGACGAGAACTGCAGTTAAAAAAAGAAAATCTACATGAAGAGGCTGGTAGGGTTTGGATCTGCAGCTGTTTGCAAAGATCCGCTCTATTGAAGGTGAGTGTATTTCTGATCAAGAAGTACTATTTGAATGAGCCACCTGCTACATTTATATCAAATCATGTAAGTATTCGGTCACTCAATTTCATATCATCGTGGGCCGTCTGCTTGACAATCTCTGATTTGCAAAAATGTTTTATGTATTATTCAAGCTTTATTACAATTTTAGCCTCACAAATAGATTAAATTAAATAGTTATGTGATTTACATTCAACTTTCATGCTGGATTCTGAAAATATTACTAAAAAGTTGTATCACAAACAAATATCAGTAGATGTGTATCCAAATACAGTCAGCATCACTCCAAATTATTCACAGAAAATTCAGCCTCACTCCCAAACCGCCGCTGCAGATAGCCGCCGTTCCCTGAGCCCGCTTCTGCCAGAGGTTTCTTCCTGTTAAAAGGGCGTTTTTCCTTCCCCCTGTCACCAAATTGCTTGGTCATACGGCATCATCTGATTGTTGCTGTTTTCTTTGTTTTCTCTGTATTATTGTAGAGTCTTTACCTTTATAAATATAACGCAAGTTGACGGAACTGTTGTTGTCATTTGGCACTATATAAATGAAACTAAAGTGAATGTTTAAACACTGCCTCAGATTTAAATGTGCAAGAAAATAAAAAGCCTGAGAGTCGGTAGATGAGTCTTTTTTAAATATATAAAGCTAAAATTTCACAGTAAACATGATATAATATGTCCAAATTGTAAACCTTATCAATTTCAGGCAAATCAGAGGTAAAGTAACTTGACTCTGTAGCACTATGCTAGCTGAAATACTGTCTCTATGTAGAGAGACACTATTTAAAATAAGTGATAGATTTGATCTGTGTAATTAACTGGCATTTCTTGTGTGCCATCTCCCACATTTTGAGGCTGCAGTAATGTGAAAATTAAACTGCCTTCTCAGTCAGCAAAAGGTGTCTAAAAGTCTTATTTTTTAAATTTTTTTTTTTTTTTTGCAATTTACAACCTAGAAGCTGTTAGAAGCAGAATAAAATGAGAGTTAATGGGGGATTTTAAGGAATATAAATTGCTTTAAATCCCAACGCTGCATAAATGTTGGTGCTGGCTCAGAAAAACGTTAGAAATAAACAACGGGATGCTCCATAAATATATAAACAAGGGCTTAGTGCACGGTTTACATCGCTGTCAACGTCTTTTACCAACTCATGTAGACGTATGGATGAGTGGATGTGGTTTATTATCTATGAAACTACAGAGGACTGACATTTACAGCAAGTCTGTGAAAGGCTGAACAAGCATTTGCCATGAGCTATAAACCTCAGAGCAAAATGGCTCGCAATCTGTTTGCAGGTTGGACAGTTCAAATCTGCAGCCTAAAGAAGCCGACAGACCGCTGGGCCGTTCTCTGAGATCGGAGGAGAAAGGCGTGGTGCTGTGGCACTTTCGTTTGCAGAAGATTTACTGCCAATCTGCAATTTGGTGCATTCTGTTGAAAACTGACAATGCATTATATTGTTTTTATAAAAGGACACTACTGCAGGAGGAGAGTGGGAGTTAATTCAAGATATTATTTCTGGAAGATTATACTAAGAGTGGAGGAAGTGGTGCAGTGGATGCTGTATGCAGGCTTCCCAAATCTCCACTAGCTCAATTTTATTTCTACTGCTGGCAGCGGTGGAGACACTTAACTGAGCACAAAGAGATACAGCGAGGACACAATAATGGGGGAGGACATGAACACATGGACAAGCATGGCAGGTTTTTTTGCTGTTACGAGAAAATGACCAATAATGGCAAAATGGTTCTATTTGTTGACACCAATTTTTTAAATTTTGTACTGTCTGCAACGAAGTGTTAAGCAGGAAGAGTGCACGCTTTGTTTCAGTGTCTGTGTCAGACTGTGGGACAGGGCCAACATCCCAGATGGTGTGTTCTTCCCACGGCCACTAACTAAAATGAGAATACTTTAGAAAAACAACTCATGTAACAATCACAATTATATCTGGCATTCGTTAAACAGAGACGGCTTCAAGCAAGATTACGGAGTCATGAATGGAAATGAGGGAGAAAAGAAACAGGTCTGTGTGGACATTTAGATTCAGCTCCTTGGACACACCTGCATCCACCGTTCCATGCCTCTAATATGCAAACAGAACCAAAAAATTGGATTAGTATCTGCCTTGAGAAACTGTTTTACATAAAAGACAATTTGCTTCTTGTGGTAAATGACTGGCTGAGCACAAAACACCTTTTTTGCACCTGTGCAGATTTGCAGCAACACTGGCATTAACATAATGTCCTGGATGAGCTCAACATAGAAATGGGCTTTCTAGAAAGTGTGCAACAGAGAAATCAACTGGTTTTGCAAAAGAGTTGAACAAAAGGTGAATCAACACACATGCACACAGAGAGACACTGCTAAGCAGCAGCTTGTGATGTCAACATGATAAAGCTGGACACAATGAAGAGTGTTGGTCCAAAAAGCAAAGAAGCAAAAACCAAACAGACTATCACCTTCTCTTAACACAGAAACACCCGAGCGAACAACCTGGATTCTCAAAATGAAACAAACACAAACGCAGTGCGGGATTTGACATTGGCATTTGTTGACAAGTTAAAGTTTAATGTACTTATCCAAATAAAAAGCTGATTATCTGAATAGAAATGTACTTTAAAAAAATCTTTGAAATACAGACCTCAGGAGAAACATGGAAGCTACAGGCTAGCATGGTAAAAGCTCTTCTTAGTGACTTATGACACAATTTTAACCAAACTAAACTGCGAAGGGAACCACTGCAAAACCTTTTGTAACAGACCTAATCTACTTAAACCACCTTCGAACAGCTGAACATACATATTATAAACAAGCTGACAATGGAAAAGTTGCTATGACTAAAGCTAGGCAGAGTCAGAGCTAGCCTCCAGTTTAATCTTTTTTCTTTTTTTTTTAATGAAAATAAAATTTTATATTTAAGAAATGAAAAGGTTTTGTAAATGTAATCTTCACCTCAATATTTATTATGCACTCATTTACACAACTATAGGCAAAACAGAATGCCCTTTCCTCACATATAATTTGACCTGGACTACACATGAAATATAAGGTAACTGACGTAAGCAGTTGTGTAGACTGCTAACTTTCTTAATTGTATTATTATTCTGCTGTCTACCTAATATCTGTAAAGATTAAAAAATGTATCATGAAATTTCTAATTTCTTTGATTTCAAGGACTTTTAATGTAAAATTTTACGTTCCTCTTCACCATCTACACTGCAGACTTCTCCCACAACTCCACCCACTGCTTCCTGCAGAAGTTCTCTGACGACTCTGCAATAGTCGGCCTCATCACTGATGGGGACGACAAGGAGTACAGAGAACTGACCCAAGGCTTTGTGGACTGGTGCCAGCAGAACTACCTCCAGATCAACACTAGTAAAACCAAGGAGCTGGTTGTAGACTTCCGCAGGCACAAACATCCTCCACTGCAACCACTGAACATCCAACGTATGGACATTGAGACTAGACAGCTACAGGTACCTTGGTGTTCATCTGAACAATAGACTGGACTGGACTCATAATTCAGACGCCCTCTACAGGAAAGGGCAGAGCAGGCTGTACCTGCTGCAGAGACTCAGGTCTTTTGGAGTGAATGGCTCACTCCTGAAGACCTTCTATGACTCTGTGGTGGCCTCAGACATCTTTTATGGTTTGGTCTGCTGGGGTGGTAACATCTCTGCCGGGGACAGGAAGAGACTGAACAAGCTGATCCGCAGGGCCAGCTCTGTTCTAGGATGCCCTCTGGACCCAGTGGATGTGGTGAGTGACAGGAGAATGGTGGCTAAGCTGTCATCCCTGTTGGACAACATCTTCCACCCCATGCAGGAGACTGTGACAGCACTGAGCAGCTCCTTCAGTGGCAGGCTGCAGCACCCACGACGTGGGACGGAGAGATTTCGCAGGTCTTTCCTCCCCACTGCTTTCAGACTCCACAACAAAGACTTCAACTGATCAAACACACACATCCACACATGTGCAATAGCAATAACACTAAGTGCAATACTCTTTTCTGGCATCGTTGTATTATACTCAATTGTATATAGCATTTGTATTCTATTTTATTCGATTGTATATAGTATTTTATTCTATCTTATTGATATCTTATTCCAGTGTTTTTCTCTTATTTTTCTATGCAACTTTGCACTGTCCACTGCAGTAACAAAACACATTTCCCACACGTGGGACTAATAAAGGTTATCTTATCTTATGTTTATCCATCTATTTAGACTTAAATTTACCTTAAAAAGCAGCATCAGTCTTATATTTTGCTTGGCCTGATTGACTGATGAAAAGGAAAAGTATGACTGAGAACAATCCATCTATGGGCCTGATTCAATACATACACAATACACATTTTCCCCTAGCAACCGGTGGTTTAATTAGGTCGATTATGGTGGATAACTCTTGAGCATTGTGTTTATGATGTCACATGAGAAATCTCAACACGCTGGTGGAAACCCTGCATTCTTAACTTGGCCCAAAGACAGAAGTCAAACTATCCACAAAGGTGGACAGTTGGAAAGGAGAGATGAAGGCTTTGTGTGACAACACAAAGCCTGTGAATTGGAAAGGTTTCCCAACGAAAGACATGAAATACCCCTGAAAATAGGGGACTATATAAACTATAAAAAGCAGTTAATGCAATACTTTGTGAAATCCCCTGAATTAAAGATGAAAGTCTGCATTTCAATCACATCGTGCCTGTTTGATTTCACATCCATTGTTGTGGTGTACAAAGGCAAAATTACAAAAATCAAAAGCAGTGGTCAAATACTTACCAAGCTGACTACACAAATCTAAGATAAAGCAAGAACCTCATAATGAAGCCTAAAAAGTAAAATACAAGATATGGTTTATCATCTGTACTACAGCTCAAAGACTAAGGCTCTGCATACTGAACTTTTTGAAACAGAGTTGAAGCATGACCTGATTAGTGGTGGTGGAGATGAAGGAGAATAATTTTAGATGTGCATCAACTTTGTATTCAGTTAAATGTTTACATTTGTTTAAAAGCCAGCACCAGACAAACTAAATCTGTGTTTGTTTGCTGGAATCTCCTCAGAGTGCTGAATGGGGCAGAGGATAAGCATGTAGGTTAAGTGCTACTGCAAAATGAGATTTGACAGCACTGCAAAAAGGCTCAGAGGAAGTATTTTACATAACAATTTTCTACAACTGGATGAAGAACGGAAATGTTTCATGCAAGGTAGGTGGTTTTTAAAGCATGTGGGAGACCTACCCTGAAGAGCACAAAAAATACAACTGGCACGACTGCGATAAGAGCCGACAGGCTCTCGTTGACGTTCCGGCCTGCCTTACTTATCAGAGTCTGATGTCTACTCCCAAAACACCTTAAACTTATGTCGGGGTGGGTTCCTAGTAAGTTGTTAGGCAGCTGATGATGATTTTGTGACACCAAACCATCACAGAAAGCTTCTTATGTCACCTTTCTTATGCCCCAAAATGGTAAAGCAGAGATCACAAACATACCTTTTACACAATAAAGAATTTAGAGAAACAGACGTTAATATGAAAGAAAGATGATCAGAGGTTTAAGCTGCACTAGAAAAGCTTTTTATATAAGAATCTACTCATCTGTTTGGCCTCAATTAAAGTGGAGCGGCAACAGAGAAGAAGAAATCAAACTTGTAATTCTATCCAATTATCCAAAAGACAGCTGAAGCCTTGCAATCGCTTTAGATAATCTTTGAAATACATTTTTAGACAAAATGAGAGCTGTGGATTTTCCAGCTTTCACTTTTATTGGAAGGCCCATCGGAAAGGGACGTCATAATGGTCAGCATGGAGACAAGGAATGTTTGGGCAAATACTGGCACCAGATTATTGTTTCTAGAGACTTTTAAAAATAGCAAACATTGCATCATTTACATACAGACCCTAAGCCCAAAGGGGATTATCTTAGCATACCAGGTTGAAAATAGGGTCTGCTCATAAACTCCTAACCCAGCTGTTTCTTAATAATGAACAAAAGTGGGGTGCAGTAGCATCTCATGGCCTTACTGTTGCCACAGGGAGACAAACTGGTATTTATCAAGAACACCGTCAGTGAAACTACTTCATGCACAAGAGTTTGGTATTCACAAGTACACTGAAGACGATGACATACAGTTTTTATCTGAATGGGTCATAGATAGCTATAGACAGACCTCCGTGGTTAAATTTGACTTTGAAGCTACACCTATCATCACATATGGGTACACAACACCAGCAGACAGGCATTAAAAAAATAATAAAATAAATAAAACAATAGACATCACATAGTCGACTCCCCTGCAACCTTTATAGCCTCATCTTATTATATTTTGTAACCTGGTTTAGTTTGCATTGGGGTCTGCACCCTATGTCTAATAATACTACTTCATACTGAGAGTGCCAAATGCAGAATGGCTCACAAAAGGATTTTTAAAATGCACGCTGGTCAAATATTGTTTAAACCAATCATTTTCATTGCAGCCTGACCCAAGCCTGTTAACTTTGATTTCAATCTCACAGAAAGGTACCTGAACCATGCAGGTTATCCCACTTCTTATTAAACTTATTTTTTCCCCTCAACTCCATACACATCCAGTATGTGTAAGAAACAGCCTCTGCAGGAGTTGAGAACATACCCAGTCAATATGAATATGCCAACTCAAGGTGCTATCAGTGTGCACACCAAGATATTTGCAGGACTGGACTTTCATAATTGGTTTACTATGAAAAACCACAGGACTAATTCTTAATAATATTGAATATCAGGCTATTTCTATCATACCTTGTATTAGAATAGAATAGCCTTTATTGTCATTGTACAGAGTACAACGAAATTGGAGTGCCACTCCCTTGGTGCAAGATTCAATAATAAATATAAATGTAAAATATAAAAAGTACAATAAAACAATCGCAAGTATTCAAACAATAGTAAGTAAGATATATACAGGATAGCAGCATTAATATAATGACAGTATGAATAGCAGCATAATATAATGGCAGTGACGGTATGGTATAGCTAAGCAGGTTCAATTGTTTTTGTGCTTATTCACTACGGTGATAGCTCTGGGAAAGAAGCTATCCCTGAATCTGTTTGTCCTGGTTTTATGTGACCTGTACCGTTGGCCTGACGGTAATAGTTCAAACAGTTGATTGCTGGGGTGAGAGTGGTCCTTAATGATATTGCCAGCTCTGCTGAGGTACCGAGAGTTTGCAGTGACCTCCAGGCTGGGCAGAGAGCAGCCAGTGATCTTCTGGGCTGTGTTGATGACCCTCTGCAATACTTTCCTATCCGCAGCTGAGCACCCTGCATACCATGTTGTTATGCCGTGCGTTAGGATGCTCTCTATGGTGGCTCTGTAAAATGTCACCAGCAGCCTCTCCTCCAGGTTGTTCCTCCTGAGCACTCTCAGAAAGTGGAGACGCTGCTGGGCCTTTTTTACCACCGCCGTGGTATTACTTGTATTCATAAGAACAAATATAACATAAAACCTTCCATTATGCTCTGTTAAAACGTACACTTGTCTCAACCTTCTGTTCTGCTTAATTGATTAGTGGAGGCGGTCATTAAACCACTAATAAGTACACTCAGTATTGTGTTTCTAGTTCTCAGTCCAATGCTATTAAACAACTTAAATTTCAAGTATCTGCTGAACACTCAGAGTCGCTGACGCATAAAGATGTTATATTCAAAGACAAACTCCTCAGAGCACTTAAGCAAAATTAAGCCATCTGCTATCTTAAATTGTTAAATCCCATAAAAGGAGTATCAGGCGAGTGACAAACCTTAATGACTTCCATCCCCTCTCAATCCTCCAAAACAACACACGTACAAAGCCTGTGTGCATGTTTCTGTCTTCAGGGGGTTTGTTTTCACTATTTTATAATAAAAATAAAATCTCATAAGAAAATAACCAGATAAAGTGCACATAAGCACAGATGCAGAGTTTTCCTGAGGCTACACAGACTACAAACCCAGCGCTCATCAGCCTGCTCCTGTCACTCTGCTCCAGATCTGTCTGCCTTTATTTGAGCTCTGCAGCAGCAACACTAATTGACTGGGACAACCAATGATTAATGCTAAATGTTGCGAGAAAGTTAGAACAAATAAATCTGGTCATTTCTTCCTTAGAAAACCAAGTTATGCACGACTAAGCTTGTTTGTTTTGTGTCAAACTGAAAAGGTAGCCAAGACAACAATGAAGACCAGAAGCCGGATGATTATATAATGTAATTTTTATGGGACAGACCACATGTGGTCTGGTGCTTCTCATTCCCTGCTAGTTTAATTATGGTTTAAAATTTCACTATGTTCATTTTGTTTTGTTTTTTTTCTACAATTTTGTGCAAGTAGGGCTGGGCAAAAGCATAAAGTAAGGCTATGTTAAGGTTCAGGACATTTTGGTGCCTCTAATAAATCTGTTGTATTGTTTTGCCACTGATACTGAAGCTCAGATACTGCCATGGCACTAATATAAAACAAAACCCCATCAAACACAAAGCACCGTGTCAGTTTACACAAATTCAGTAATCAGAGCTCAAGTGTAGCACAAAATAAATACTGTAAAATACGATCCGCTGGTAAATGGAGTTGGAAAAAAAGAGTGAGAAGATAAAAGTAACACCAATAAAGAATTGCAAATAAGAGAAAGGGAGATTAAAAAAAAGAGCAAAAAACAACTCTGGGTAGTGATGTGAGATGAAGAGAGACTCTTTGGATCCAAAATTTAGGACAAGAAAGGAAAATCTGCCTCACAACCTAACAGCCACAGACAGCAGCTCTCTCTCTCAGCTGTAACCCAGAAAAACAAAATTCATCTTCAATACCACCAACCAGCTCCACGGAAAAGTTTGCTGTGATGACGGCTTTAGCCTCTCATGTTCTAAATGTCATTTAAAAATACAATTCTGCGACATTTCTAAGAAATTCTCTTGAAAGCTTTTAGTGTGCCCATAATCAGTGGAGTCAGTCGAGTCAGAGCCTCTTAAGGCATCGCAATGAAACGCTACCAGGAAAATAAGTGTACCATGTACAGACAGACAGCATTTGGCACAGGTGTCCAAACTCTTTGTGTGAAGAGAATAGGACATCGGTGGTAGAGCTGCCAGTTCTGATGTTCCCTGGAGAACACCAACTGAGCTACACAGTGCAGCGCTGTGAGCACAGGTTCCACTAAAGGACAACTGGAACATATGGTTACCCTCATAGAGTCTGTTTCTAATAGTTTGGTTGGGAACATAAACATTAATAGGCTGCTGGAGGTCACTTTGTAGGGCTCTCACAGTGTTCCTTCTGTTTCTCCTTACACAGAGGAGCAGATACTGGTCCCGATGCCAAGTTGAGACCCTTCTACGGCTCTGTCCAGCTCTCCTCATGCCCATCTCTTGGTATCTCTATGACACTCTTGAGACTGAACAGAGACAAATAAAACCTCCTTCTGACAAAATGCCTATGGATGTGCCGGGCTACCTGTACAATCTGAAAGGGCTGCAGGTAACAACCCAAAGCTACGCAGAGTGTTAAGGACAGGTGAAATTGATACACAGTGGTTTTATACAATTTTTACACTGATGATCGAGTCTTCCCTTACGTTTGTTAAAAAGTGTAAATATTTTACGGTGAATGAGTCTATAAAGAAGCCATCAAACTGAATTGTTATCAGACAACAAAAAGCAGATGCACACAGACTGTATCTGAAGTTGCCATTGCAGTATCTAATGAGATTGCAGCAATTTAACCATCAAAACTGTTACTCAACAGCAGAAGACCCTGTATTGCATGAGGCAGCATCAAGCCAACTCAGATTTCTCCATTAGCCATGAAAGAACAAATCTGCCACAAAGTCTCTTTGGTAAAACTTACCAGTGTATCGCTAGCTGATGAACACAATACTCCGTCGTGATACTAGAGACACAGCTGCCAGTGTGGTTCACAAAGACGGAGACAAAGATAGAGGCAAAAAGTGCTGATAACTTAATACAAGGAAGCTAACTCAAAGACGAGAATGAATGAAGGTAAATACAATTCAATCACACAGTTAGTGATTCCGTGACACTACACTTTGCTAGGGAAAAATGTTCATTCCTTGAGCAGTTGGTGAAGGTTGCTGCTAGTCGCTAGGTAAAACCGTTTGCTATTGCTGCACCAAAAATCTCCTTGCGATTGCTTTGGTTCTAGGAGATTGCCATTAAAGACACCAACTTGTCTGCAAATACTCACCATATGCTCACCAAGCTGTAGTGAAATCATTAAATGCACACAAACTGGAGATAAATCCTCCAAAATAAAAGTTTACCCTTTTGACAAATGTTGGTTGAGCCCTAAGGTATAAATGCTTAATAGTGGCAAGTGGTTGCAGAGAAGTTGGCTTCTTTCTTGCAAACTATGGACCACTATGGCAATCCGAGATAGTGACCAAAGCAATTATGAGGCGGTTTTTCGTGCAACATCTTCTTTGCAACCAATTTCCCAGTGACAGGTAGCAGTCACTCGCCAGTAAGTTTGAGAATATATATTTTTTTACTCAGTGACAGGTGATTGCTAGGGGGCTGCTGACTGGTCTCTTGGTCTGTGGGACGGAGTTATACTCTACTGAAATTATAAATACTTCTTCACCTGTCAGTGTGTTATCTGTGTAAATTAAACATTTATAGGGCTACAACTTCTCTTTTTAATGCATAAATTACATTTTGGACTTACTTTGAGTAACTGAACCTATCCAAGTATCTGATTGTAGGTATAAAACATTTTTATACATCCCACCAAACTCTTTATGTAACTACTATACAGAGCTTAAGGAGGTCAGATTTTATGTGGGAGTTGGATTTTAAGTGCAGTTTTGTCTATCTGTCCCTGAGATGACACACATGTTGTAAAACACTGGGGATTGTAAATTGGGACCTTATAATCTGATCAGTGCACCATATGCATATTCCAGCCATAATGCTGGTAAGATAAAACTGACTGTTGCAGCACTCTGCCTTAAGAGGCTTTTAAAACTGCTGCTTAACTTCTGTTGGCGTGTACTTTCCCAGCTGCCATGAATTTTGTTCATGGGTGCAAAACAAGATTCAAGGCATTAAAGAGTAGACTGGGGTATTTAAAAAACAAAAAAACAAAACTGTGTGCATGTTCAGGGCTTATTTTCTGGGAGCACTATCCCAAAAGCTGCTCTGTTGACTGTTTGAATGATCCCTGCATTATAATTCAAGACATCTGGGCTAAACTACATGTGGTGACAGGAGACTGACTCGACAGGGACAAATGGCCTGTCAAGCAAGGTGGTTTATCTGCTACCTGAGCACGTTGAATGTCTGGTCATTTTATGGTTATGTTGCTAAGCAGAAATGCTTAGCCTGTGGTGCATCATCCATGGGCTGGTTGAAGTAGAAATGAGTAACACAGTGAACTTTTTCACAAGGCAAGTAGATCATAAATGTCTACTTCTCACTGCTTTCATAATGCCTGTTCTAGACTTCCAGCATTCACAGCAACTACAGGTTTTACTGTTAGTGAAAACATGTAAACTGAAAAAAACAAAACAGTTAATAAGTTTGCCCTGACAATATATTTCTGGATAATAATTTGTTTCAGGACCCCCTCCTGCCACCTGTCAGATACACAGACCACCAACAACTTACAGTTAAAAAAAAAAGAAACACCTAAACAGCACACACTAAAATAAATGTTCTTACACTCTACTAATCACCCCTAAATATAGAGGAGCCAGACTGAGGTCTGACAAACTGACAATGACATTAATCTGCAATGACCACATGACTTGTGATTAAAGAAATACTTAAGTGTCTATGTTAGCCATACGGTTTCACCAACCCAACCAGTACATTCCTATTCCTATTCCCACTATAAAACCAAACAAACAACAAACCCCCAAAAACACAAACAGGAAGTACCTCTAATATTTTGAACATGGCTTTATTGAATAAAGTAAAATGTCTGCATGTTGAGTATAAGAGGCAATTAATCTTAAAAAAAAAAAAAAAGACAATCTCACAAAATTAACAGAAAGATTCCAGCTAAATGCAGTCAGTATGGTCTCATAACACCGTTACACCCCCATGTTACTGTGGAGTGCCATCTCATGGCTCAGTCACAAGTGGATCTATTTGTTTACGATCAGTGACCAATAACAAGTAGTTTCAGTAACCAGCCAGTTGATTGCTACAATTATCTGAAATCTGCGCAACTAGAGGTTGAGTGTGCAACACCTTACTGGTTCAATTCCATTTGGAGGCAAATCTTTTGGGTTGCATTGTGTAAAACTCATTAAAACCAAATCAAACTTCCAGAGCTACTTCCTGTTACACAATCCTGTGTCCTCTCTCCAGTTTAATCCTAATTAATTTTGCAAAAGTTTAGAAAATCACCACCAGTCTGACTTTACAGTGAATATTTTTTAAACTATGACAGACATGGTTATTAAATTCACTGGTGCTCTTCAGCTCAATGGCTGAAGAGTTAACAATTTCCTCCTCCACCTCCTCTTCTTCGCTTCCATTTTCCTGTGGACTGTTAGCATGGATGCTGCTGGTCTGGCTGGGTGATCAGCAGGACAAGGTGAGGCTCGGGTGACCACAGCATCTGCTGTTTCTGGGCCTTCTTCCATTTCAAATTCAAACCCTCTCCTTAAAAACGAAAACTTAAGTCTGCATTTATGCCACTAACCAGCATAGTTCCCCATGACGTAGCCACGTCTGCATTTCCTAAAGTCACCTAAACCAACTGGGCAGATAGGTGAGAGAAGGTGAAGCAGTTAAGGAGAGATGGGAAGAGGCCCAACAAGGAACGAGATCTGGCTCTCAGCCCTCTGGCTCAGCGAGGGAAAGCAATAAAGGTGGCACGCAGCTGAGCCAACAGCTGACAGGAACAGGAACCAATGTTTGGCCAAGGTCAGTAAAATCAGAGCACACACATACAACCACTCACATCCACATGGGGTAAGAGAATAAACAGAAAAATGGGGTCAAAAGTCACATGGGAATGAGACTGTGGTGACCCAGTACTCAATGGGTGTCAGACACCTAAGGGTCATAGAGCAGAACGACAACACGTGTGTGTGTGTGTGTGTGTGTGTGTGTGTGTGTGTGTGTGTGTGTGTGTGTGTGTGTGTGTGTGTGTGTGTCTGTCTGTCTGTCTGTCTGAACACTGGCATGAGAGAGAGTCATGTAATCAGCATACCTGCTATTGTTGGCAGACATTACGAGCTCTGCTAGCAGGTACAGTCGACACACAGAAACAAATACAAAGGGCTTTTCAGTGTGCAAGATTAATTCTAAACACACGGTGTGAAACTTATTTAAAAATAAATTAATGAACAGTGGCAGGCTTATACCTTAGCTTATAGCTTATACCAGCATTTGTCTTTTCCTGTAGATGTGTTAATAATGACAAAAAAGCAATTAAATGTTGGTGTGTTCGTGTAAGAAAATTATTAGGATAGAAGCTGCAATTAGTTGATAAATTAGCAGTCAAAGTAAATATAGATAATTTCAGTAAAATAATCATAGCAATTTGGACTGTTTGTTGAATTGAAAAGCCAATTTTATAACCGTTTAACTGGGGGTTTTTTGACAAGATAAACGAGGAAGACTAAAAATTTTAGACTGACTGGCTATAACCAGTCTCTGACTGATCAGCTTCAAGTAGATCAAATAACAATGTAAATCTAAACATACATAATGCGCTAATAATTAGAAATGCTCACACCCATAACAGCCAACTTGCTAATAGCTACTCTTAATTATTAACCCATGTTCATATTTCACTGATAATTTATATAATTCTGTGTGCACTCCAGGCTGCTTATCCAGCTTATACACAAACACTTCCCAGCTAATCTCCAACGTATAGTTAAAGTGTTTTTTTAAATGAGACCTAAATCTGGCAACAATGGCTAGGATGCTAGAAGCACTATTGCTGACAGCAGGGTAGCTAGTCCAGGCCACAGGACTAACAGCTCCCCTGCTGATAACATTGCAAATGCATAATCTAGCAATGCACAGGAGGACAGGTTCTGACCCACCTGGCAGACAAGAAATACTCCTCCTGGCTGTACAAGGCTGGTTTTTTATTTATGTTAGTTACAAAAATGATTGAAAATGCACACTCTGTGTACAGTTCAGCTCCATGCAATCATGTGATCCATCTGTCTTTCTTTTCTAAGTAAAAGAGGGAAAACAATGA